>NC_091150.1:6167669-6177669 GCF_040958095.1 Procambarus clarkii | reverse complement strand
GCATATGCATTGTGAGTTATTGCAAGAAATTACTATTATTATACAAAATAAAAAGATTATATCAATACCAAGACTTGCAAAATTTAATTTACAACTTTTACCCTATTATCAAATAACTAAAGTGATAGCTTATCTTCCACAACAAACAATACAAAAAAAAATTTGGTACAATCAGTACAAAAATTATTATATTTATAACAATGGTATTATTACTAAAAAGAGGAAGGCGTTGGATGAGATGGAGGAGGGAGGTTTGGAGGATGTGGAGGATGAAGTGGATCAGGCGTTGGAAGATCAAGTGGATCAAGAGATGGAGAAAGTAGTGGAAGAGATTGATGATGATGGAGAGGAAGAGGAGGAATATATTTGTTCAACATACCATGGTGCACGGCTTCGGGCTGAGAGAATATGATGGAGTCTGGTGGGATGATCGGTGATCATGAGTCTACCACAAAGACACACACACACACAAACACACACACACATACACATTCTGACACACACACACACACACACACATACACATTCTGACACACACACACACACACACACACACACACACACACATTCTGACACACACACACACACACACACACAAAGACACACACACACACACACACACACACACACACACACACACACTAGTGAAAATCCTCTCGTTGGCTCCGCCCACTTCACCCGTGATTGGTGCTCCATCAAGCCAATCACAGCAGACCGGCCGCACAGTTACCACGACTCACATACCAAACACTTAATTGTTTTAAAACAGTAAAATTAACTCTTTTTTAATACTTATTTAAAAAAGAAAGAATAGCTCATGACAGAATTGATGATAAAAGAAATTGACCATGGTCTTCAGCCTTTTATTCACATCACCCAAAGTTTGGTTGATGAAAATAAATCTTTTTTAAATACAAATAAGTATCTGACAGATTTGACAGAAAACATTAAATTGTCAAATCTTCATCACCCAGCCAAATCTTTTATTAATTCTATCAATGAAAACCTAAATTTTAAATCCCAAAATGATTTTAATAAAATTATGAAAAATATTTTGCATGGTGATGTAGAATCCCCTATTCTAAATATTATAGAAAACAAAGCTCTTAAACAACATATGTTAAAAAAATACCCATTTAAACTCTATGAAGAACACATTAACAATGTAAATAAACTTGCCCAAGATCTTGGGTTTGAAAACGAAACTCAATTTCTTGAATATTTAGAAAGTAATCCTTCACCAACTGATTCCAAATTAACTAAAATTTTTAACACTATGACCAAATGGGCTGGTAAACATAAAAGTTTGATATTGAAATCTGCGATATTATTAGGTGTAGGTGTTGCTTTTCTTGAATATTTGAACAAATACAATCGGAAGAACAGTGGTTGTTTTAGATACCATGTTGGAAAAGGACATTCCCTAAAAAAAGAAGTATATTTGACCAGATTTTGTAAATTCCCTATCAATCGGGTTGATTATATTAACTATGACATACTAAATGATAATACTCATCCATTGTTCAATAAAAAAGTCTGGAACTGTCAATTTGATATTCCAAATTCTGCAGAAACCCAAAACATATTAAATTTGGGCTGTAAGGGAATATGTTGTCCCCATAACTACAATTATCTTTCACAATTTGTCCAGGGTTATGAACCTATTTCTAATTTAGGAAATACAGAAATATTTTATATATATAAATGTGAACAGGGAACAATTTTAAGAAATATTGCCGAAATTTTAGGAGATGGTATTGGTGAAGTTATTCAAGGCATTGGGCAATCTGATATATGGCAATTTATATTGAAATCAATTAAAAATATTGGCTGGGTTATACTTTTAATTTTATTATTAATAATAATGTTAGGCCCATTGATAATGGTGATCAAATAGCGACATATGAGTGCACTAATGGGTGGTGTGGTGTATGGTGCATTGATGTAATAATATACAATATTTACTCACTGAGCTTATTTGCAAAGAAAATGTTTAACTACCATTGCAACATTCATTAACATATTTCATAAATAATTCTCGAGGTAACCCACCATATTCATATGCAATGTATATGAAGGATATACCCCAGGGGACCTCTGTTATATGTCCATCAATATTTCGTAAAATTTTCCATGATTTTAAATTTTCTTTTTCCTTTTCTAAAAAGCAAATTTTATATTGAACTTCAACACTGTAATGGGAATAAATTTCTGATGATTGTGGTAGTGGTGGTTGTGGTGGTGGTGGTGGTGGTGGTGGTGGTAGTGGTGGTGGCGGTGGTGGTGGTGGTGGTGGTGGTGGTGGTGGTGGTAGTGGTGGTGGCGGTGGTGGTGGTGGTAATTGATAAAAATATTTTGAAGGAAAATCAGAAACGTAACATGAAGAAGGTGGAATTACATAAATTGAATGTGGCACTGAAGTCATATAATAAGGTACAATCATATATTGAGTTGTTTGTAATGGTAGTGGAATGGTTGGTTGATAATAATAATCATTTCGATGACACCCATATTCTTCACCACCACCACCACCACCACTATTCCAACTTTCAGCATCACCATTTACTCCAGCTTCCACCATGATTCCTCTCAGTATTCTGGTAAATGAATCCTCAAATTTCTTTATTATATTGATCAATATTAAAAAAATAAATAAATACTCTTAACAATTTCATAATGAAAACTGTTACTGTCTCTGATATTGCAATTGCAACTTACATAGTACATCGTATATCACAACGAAAAACAATGGAGACTCTTCAACAAAGAAATGGAAGTAAGTATTTTAAAAATATTATCATTAAGAATATACCATGGAAAAATATTCCTCCCAATTTCCCCAAAGCTTTCTTAGATGAAAATCCTAACGACTTTGAAGTTAAATTCACAACGCTAGGTTGTAACATGCTAAAATGTTATTATGATGTAAAAACTGCTTGTCAGCCCGGATCTGGATCAGCTATTTTAATAAACGAACGTGAATATGCCTGTAGTGAAGCATGTTATGCTGTTCATAATGAAGTCCTTGAATTTCTTCAAGAAAGATTTGGTAATGATTTAAAATCTATTCTAAACAATACAGAAACTGACAATCATTATTTCTCGAAACCTATTCCCGTTGAAACTTGGTCGATTAATGTCAAGGAATCTAACGAAAATTATTGTGGTGTACAGTTGTCTGCACTTAAAACATTGGCTCTAAGACCTTCAAGTCGATGGAGTCCTTCTAATCAAAATGATTTACAATCTTATCAAAAGAACCCCATTGCCTATGCCAAGAATACAAATACATATCAACTGAGAAAAGCTGTTGCTGGCTTAATCGATGCTCCACCATTGACATGGAATGAATATTCAGCAACAGAATATAAACTTTAACTCAATCTATTGTAAATTCTTTCATAAATACTATGATAGCCAGTCAGATCAATGCCATAGTCATGTCCACCGCCAGATATTAGGTTTTATATTTGGCAATCAAGTTATCAACCAATTAACCGATGGTGAATTAGTGGACTTACTTAATCCAACATCAGGAATGAGTATGATTCTTATGGATAAATTGAACAAACAAAATTATATGGATGTTGACAGAGGTTATATTGAAACAGTTGTTCCACAGTCAATACTCGAAAAAGAACAATTTGTTGACGAAGCGGATATAGTAGTATCCTCCGAAAATGTATCATTTATTGAACAGTATACTACTACTACTACTAATTTCATAGATGTTATAATAACACGTTTAGAATCTGAGTTTTCCGATTTATTATCATTAATAAAAGATGAGGCTATTACTATAACCGAAATTGAAGTTACAACTCGAGTGCCTAAGATAATTTCAAGACTGTTAAAATATTTCTCCGAAAACATTCTCCATGATGCTCTTCAAGAATTATTATCTGTAATTATGGTAGAAGCTTCATCTCAACAAATGATTATTCAACTTTTGGCGATGATCATTCGATCATCTATGGTTGAAATGAGCATTCAATTTTCAATACGACTTTTATCCGTTTTATCTTCGTCTTTATCCCTTGTTTTATCTGTGGGATTAGTGTTGTTACCATTAGAATTATATTTATCAATAGGTAATATTGGTGGGTACAATAATGAAATAACTCATGCTGTATTAGAAAATCTTCGCCATAAAATAATTAATCAATTGTTAGAACAAGATATAAACTTTGGACAATATATTAAATTAGGGCCTCCACAGTCTATAACCACACCACAAATAACACCAGATATGATATATTTATCTGCCATAAATGAAATAATACGCATTTATCCCCAATGTATAAACATAATTGGTATGGATGGAACTACCACAAATTCTTTAGAAGAGAACAAGATGATTTTAAGCCTGCTTAGTCAGTTTGATGTAAACAGCCTTGGTCAAGCAATTACTCACAAGATTAATTCTAAAACCTATGATAGAGATTCTAAAGTGATAGATATGAGTAATTATATCATTAATGAAGCTAAATATAAACATTATCCCATTCAAACTGCAGATTTGGAATTACAAGAAGTAGAAAATTTAATTTCAAATTTTAAAAGGGATATATTAATTTTATGTTTAGCTTTGATATTTTTAATTGTCAGTCTGTTCCTCTTTCTCTTCAAGAAGCAACTTTATTCTTTTTATACACTAGGCATAAGTAATTGTTTTTATATATATTGGTCTCTTTCTTCAGCTTGGTTAAATTAAAATCCATAATAAATATTATATGAGTGTGTGTGTGTGTCTGTGTATGTGTGTGCATCCGGTGGTATTCTGAGGCCCCCAAAATAACAACTTGGACCATTTTTATATAAAGAGCTTCACACCAACAGAGAGATCAGACAAGACTCAATTCGTCTAGTTGATAGAGCCGGTGCCTGTCTGGGTGTACATCTTTATGCTGGGTCCAGTCCCATTCCCTTTTTTAATTCTACTAACTCCAAAGGTTTTAATGAGTAAATGTCCTCCATTGTACAAGGTGAATACATGCTTGTTATATGTGGCAAAGACCTCAATCCCCTTCACATCATATGGAATGGTATCCGTATGGATAGTTCCCTTCCCAAAATTAGCATGTCATTGTTCACTCTGAACAAAATCGACCCAAATGAGTTTCCCTTAACTCAATCTACCCCAGACCTTTCCCCCCCAAAAAAAAACACCAACATCAAAAAGACATCATCAGATGATAATGATCTTAACCCACCCTTCAAGAAAAGAAAGAAAAATGCCATCAGAAGTAGGTTTGGAATGGTGAACCGAGACGATGAAGATTCATCTGAAGATTCATCTGAAGATTCCTCCTCGGAATCCTCTGACGAGGGGTTCCTCTCATTGATCAAGTAAGTAATGACATTTCACATAAATATTGGTGTTGGCGTTATGGTGTGTTAACTCAATGGCTCCCTGAAGTCCATTGGGCCAAATATTATATACAGTATCGGATAACATAATACTCGCCGGAGCTTCGAGACCTGAGCTCTTCGTCGCTGGCCACTAGATTGTCCTCAATGAATAAAAAGGATGTGATAGCTCCTTACTCCCTCAGTCTACCTCGTAGTTCACGCCCAGTGACAACATGTGTTTAAATCCTTGAAGAAATCCATTCAGTATAGTGAGTGAAGTCGTATTCTCGTCGTTCCTTCTTAAGGGTTATAGTATTAATTTTTTTTTTTTTTTTTTTGTGTGTGTAATTTTTGTAATTTTTGTGATGAATAATTGTCTAAAATTGAATTTTATGGAATGCCTAAGGATGTAAAAATTACAATGTAAAATTTACTAGCAATGAATATTGTTTCTCAATGATCATAGGGTTCTTTTTTTTTATAGTTTGGATGTTTATAGACTAATTTAATAATGGTCTGATTGTAACAACCTAAAAAAAATTCAGGACCCCAGTACTAAGCGGCTCATCAATCATCAGAACATGGCGCATGTTGGACCTGACACACAGTCCTCTTCCAACCCAGACAATAAAATCACACCACAAAGAAACTGTCACTCAGGCAGTTGTCTAGAGGCTGGGTTTGTGCCCCGGGGCAGTGACAATGGACAACAGCAACCATCTCAACATAACATTTCTCAGTCCCAACATACTCAAGGGCACATCAAAGATGTCGCTGGTGGATGCCATGAAGGCATGGACGATGGGGCAATGGGCGAGACGAAGGGACAAAAAGTGTGTGAATGTGGCACTGTGGGGGGGGAGGCTCTCGTCTCCTGGCGATGCCCACATCAACACACTCTTGAGTGGTTAGATGAACAATCCCATCAACAGCAACAAAAAATACAGCAACCACATCAAAAAAATAACATTTTGGGGAGTAGGGATGATGAAAGAGATGCAGATTCTGCCCAGACCACTAGTAATGGAAAGAAGGTTCGTTCTCCACGTTTCAGTGACTATTGTGAGGGTCAGTCAGCTCCATCCAACACTCAGGCTAATCCCAAGGTTGTAAGCATTGACTCGTCGTTTTACCAGTTCCTGAAGTTGGCACCCCCCGGTTTAGCCTACTACCCTCCTCTTAACAATAGTCATGCAATGACAGCAGATGGAAATGAGGTTGATGATGTACAACCGATCGATCTCTCCCTTAAATCTAAATCATCAGCATCGCCAAAACTAACCTCTGTACAGTCAGCTCCATCCAACACTCAGGCTAATCCCAAGGTTGTAAGCATTGACTCGTCGTTTCTTAACAATGATCATGCAATGAGAGCAGATGGAAATGAGGTTGATGATGTACAACCGATCGATCTCTCCCTTAAATCTAAACCATCAGCATCGCCAAAACTAACCTCTGTACAGTCAGCTCCATCCAACACTCAGGCTAAGTCCCTGAAGTTGGCACCCCCCGGTTTAGCCTACTACTCTGCTCTTAACAATGGTCATGCAATGAGAGCAGATGGAAATGAGGTTGATGATGACGAACACAGATTCATATGTGATATTTGCCAAAAAGTATATAAGCGAAAAGAAGCCTTAACAGAACACCGTCGACTCCATACAGGGGAGAAGCCTGTTGAATGTGACAAGTGTTTCAAGAGGTTCTCTTACAGGGGTTCCCATTCTAGACATAAACAGAAACACTGTCCAGTTTTGCACTGTTTTACTTTCTTCAAGTTCATCCAGGAGTTCTCGTCTAATAACACTTTTAAGGGACCTATTTGATAAGTCCCATCATAAGATTAATTTCATATATTCTATCTCGTTTAATTCTTTCCGCATGTTGAAAACTTTGTATAGGACGCTTCATTTTGTATTTTTTCCAGTCTATCAATACTTTTGCCATTCTGCAGGACCAAAGCTGGTACATGATAGTCTATCAGAGACCTTTATACGCTAAATACATCATTCTTACTATTCTAATATTAACACCATATTTCGGGCTGTACCCCACTACAGTTCTGAGAGCCTTGAGTCTGTCTCTACATTGTTGATGTAACTTATTGATTGCAGTTGAGGTACAAGGGATAGAGACTCCAAGGTATTTGAAAGAAGAGACATAGTCTATTGGTATGTCCCATCACTTAACCTATTTTCACTAATTGTAATATTTTTGGTATAAAAATTAGTACTTGCAAACTCAAAATATATGCAATAAGTCCTAAATCAGGCTTAATATATAAGATCAACGAAAAATGTTGTTTTTAATATAAATTATAAAAATCAATGTGTTTTCATAATAATAAATATTCCATTGGAAACTGGAAACAATTTCAATATTGAAGGGTTGGTTAGGTACTGTTACTAAAAGTATAATAGACTCAAAAGCTACACGAAAAACAACGTAGAAATAAATCACCATCGGAATCTTTCACGCAATCCCAAAAGGAATTAAATTTGGTTACAGATTCATTAATTAAAATGGGGGATTGGTAAACCCCACCGGAAGAAGATGGTTCCCTCCTCCCAATCTTGCAGTAACCATAAAATTTATTTCGTGTCATAATACAGTATGAAGGATCAGACTCTTATAATCAGTGAAAATTTTGATGAACTCCTGTCTCAAAGACAAGAGTGTGTGTGTGTGTGGCTGTTGTGTTTAGCTAGTGTATGTAGCTAGCTGTTGGGTGTAGCTAGTGGGTGTAGCTAGTGTGTGTAGCTGTTGGGTGTGGCTTGTGTGTGTGTGTGTGTGGCTGTTGTATTTAGCTAGTGTATGTAGCTAGCTGTTGGGTGTAGCTAGTGGGTGTAGCTAGTGTGTGTAGCTGTTGGGTGTGGCTTGTGTGTGTGTGTGTGTGTGGCTGTTGTGTTTAGCTAGTGTATGTAGCTAGCAGTTGGGTGTAGCTAGTGTGTGTAGCTGTTGGGAGTGGCTTGTGTGTGTGTGTGTGTGTGTGGCTGTTGTGTTTTGTAGCTAGCTGTTGGGTGTAGCTAGTGGGTGTAGCTAGTGTGTTTAGCTGTTGGGTGTGGCTTGTGTGTGTGTGTGTGTGTGTGTGGCTGTTGTGTTTTGTAGCTAGCTGTTGGGTGTAGATAGTGTGTGTAGCTATTGGGTGTGGCTTGTGTGTGTGTATGTATGTGTGTGTGTGTGTGTGTGTGGCTGTTGTGTTTAGCTAGTGTATGTAGCTAGCTGTTGGGTGTGGCTTGTGTGTGTGTGTGTGTGTGTGTGTGTGGTTGTTGTGTTTAACTAGTGTATGTAGCTAGCTGTTGGGTGTAGCTAGTGGGTGTAGCTAGTGTGTTTAGCTGTTGGGTGTAGCTAGTGTGTTTAGCTGTTGGGTGTGGCTGGTATGTGTGGCTGGTAGGTGCAGCTTGTGAGTGCAGCTTGTGAGTGCAGCTTGTGGGTGCAGCTTGTGGGTTTAGCTGGTGTGTGTAGCTTGTCATGCGACCAGTGGGGCGTGGGTCACCAATGGTCGGTGGGGGTCAACGCCTTTGAAAGTGTTCTATGTTGCTTTTATTGGACAGAATAAACAAAATGTGAAAACTAATAAAATTTATAGAAAATCTAACAAAATTCAAAAGTATATAATAATTTGAAACATTACGAACAAAAAAAAAAGTGAGGTACCACTTGAGGCACCCATTCTCAGTCTGTATCCTTCTGGGACCCAGTGCATTAAACTTCCACACCCACACCCACACCCACACCCACACCCACACCCACACCCACACCCACACCCACACCCACCACCCACACCCACATCACATACCACACCCACTACAGCCACACCAACCTATCACACCCACTCCAGCCAACCCAACATCCACACCAGCCAATCACACCCACGCTACACCCACACCAATCTACCACAAGCCAATCACACCCACTACACCCACACCCACCCACGCCAAACCCTCAACCCACAACACCCACACCAACCATCCACACCAGCCAATCACACCCACACTACACCCACACCAATCTACCACAAGCCAATCACACCCACTAAAACCACACCAGCCAACCACACCCACACCCACACCAGCCAACCCCACCCATGCCAAACCCTCAACCCACAACACCCACACCAACCATCCACACCAGTCAATCACACCCACACTACACCCACACCAACCCACCACACCCTCTACACCCACACCACCCACATCACATCCACACCCACTACAGCCACACCAACCTATCACACCCACTCCAGCCAACCCAACATCCACACCAGCCAATCACACCCACGCTACACCCACACCAATCTACCACAAGCCAATCACACCCACTACACCCACACCCACCCACGCCAAACCCTCAACCCACAACACCCACACCAACCATCCACACCAGCCAATCACACCCACACTACACCCACACCAATCTACCACAAGCCAATCACACCCACTAAAACCACACCAGCCAACCACACCCACACCCACACCAGCCAACCCCACCCATGCCAAACCCTCAACCCACAACACCCACACCAACCATCCACACCAGTCAATCACACCCACACTACACCCACACCAACCCACCACACCCTCTACACCCACACCACCCACATCACATCCACACCAGCCAATCACACCCACCACACCCTCTACACCCA
>NC_091150.1:5952669-6160169 GCF_040958095.1 Procambarus clarkii | reverse complement strand
GAAGCTTGAGAAGTACCTTGATTCTAATTATGTGTGTGATTGTTTACATGATAAACTATATCATACAGTCAAGATAACTGATCAACATGATAAATGTACAGTAACAAAAAACTGTAGTCATTGTAAACTTACAGTTACACAAACATTGACTGAAAATAACGAACATGATGATGTTGTAGGTACTTCCAGTGGTTTGAAAAGACGTAAAGATACCGAGAGCAGTGCCACAAAACGATTGAAATTATTTAGACAGGATACAGAAGAAAACAGTGAAGAAGTAACAGCACGTGAGACAGTGCTAATGGTGACAGATAAGGAACTTGAAAAGTACTTAGAAAATAATTATGTAAAATTATGCCATTATTGCTCGCATAATACACTACGTCATATAGTCAGGGTTGATGAACATGATGTGCAAGTGATGGAAAGCTGTAGCATATGTAATCATACAGTTTTACGAGAGTTGATGGGAAATTACGAGATTCTGAAGACATTAGTGTACTTCAACATGCTAAATGGCCAAGGATACATGTTCTACAAGAGTATGTGTGCCATAAATGGAATGGAATTTGTGTCACCACTGGTGTATAGAAGGTGTGAAAATCATATAAGAAATGTAATTAATATGAGATGGCAAGAAGTGCAAGAAAACACTCGCCGTATAATATTTGACCAATATAAAAAACAGTTAAATATAGACCCCATTGATGGCTTCCTTAACATTGATGTGTCCTTTAGCGGATCTAGGAGCCCTTATTCACAAATTAGCACTGCTTTCCTAGTGGAAATGTTAACAGGCATGGTTGTGGACTTCAATGTGTTCTGTAAAAAAACCTGCATTCAGTGCCAAATGCTCAAGCGTAGGAAACGGAATTCGGAAATAAACGAGGCTCAGTTTGATGATGAGATGGATAAACATCTACCACATTGTGATAAAAACTATTACAGCAGTCCCAAAAATATGGAAGAGGATGCTGCATTGTTGATGTGGGGTCGATCACAAAACATCAAACTCAGGTATACAACTTTGGTGGATAACAGTAACTCCTCCTCTACCTACAATAAAGTTTGTGGAATGAACTATGGTGCTGGACCATATGGAGACGTTAAGGTGGAAAAGACTGAGTGTGAAAATTACTTAGTCGAGAGACTTGTTACACAGATCATCCATTTGGAGTCAAAAGGGGAGGCCGAAGGTAAATGGAAAGCTAAGTTACGAGACCTTTGGGAAGTTGATGGTTCACTTCAAACGAGCCATCAGGGACAACATCAACACAGACTGGAGAAAAATGAGGAAGGCCTGCCTATCCGGACTGTTCCATGAAACGTCCACAGATGAAAATCCATTACACCATTTCTGTCCTGAAGGCAAAAATTCTTGGTGTTTTTACCAACACGATCTTGCAAATAAAAAGATCCCACGAACACACAAGACCATGAATATCCCACAATCGAATGAGGACGAATTTGAAATCCAAAAGATCTACTTCAAGTTCTACGATGATCTTATCTCGGAGGAAAACATGAAAAAGTGTCTGAAGGGAAAGCCAAATGAGTCTCTACACAACCGAGTTTGGAATAGCGTCCCCAAAGACAGATCTGTAAGTCGTTCAATGGTTGAGTTCAGCATGGCAGTGACGGCCATCAACCACAATGCCGAGTCTCTGGGCAGTCTTACTGGTATACCTCAGTATGATATTACTATCTTGATGATGATGTCACCTTGAGGAACTATATTTCGGACCAATTATAAAATAGTTAGTATAAAATTAGTTGAATAATAAAAGTTTTGTATTTTTTGTCTTCCTTTTTACTATACAACTAGTTAAAAAAATATTGGTTGATGACAACAACTTTTCTGAAACAGAGGTATGCCCTAATATGTCCCCACTACAATGCAACCTTCGTTAGTAGGCTGAGAAGTGCGTTCTGGCTACTAGACATGAAAACGTGACTTATTATGTAAATCGGGCCTTGTATAGTAGACTGAGAAGTGAGCTCTGGCTACTAGGTACGACATATATATATATATATATATATATATGTCGTACCTAGTAGCCAGAACGCACTTCTCAGCCTACTATGCAAGGCCCAATTTGCCTAATAAGCCAAGTTTTCATGAATTAATTGTTTTTCGACTACCTAACCTACCTAACCTAACCTAACCTAACCTAACTTTTTCGGCTACCTAACCTAACCTATAAAGATAGGTTAGGTTAGGTTAGGTAGGGTTGGTTAGGTTTGGTCATATATCTACGTCAATTTTAACTCCAATACAAAAAAATTGACCTCATACATAATGAAATGGGTAGCTTTATCATTTCATAATCAAAACATTTGAGAAAATATATTAATTCGTGAAAACTTGGCTTATTAGGCAAATCAGGCCTTGCATAGTAGGCTGAGAAGTGCGTTCTGGCTATTAGGTACGACATATATATATATATATATATCATGCTTAATAGGCTAAATAGATAGACATCCTCGTCTACTAGTCTTAATATTCAAGAGCCCTGCAAACTTGGCCTACTGCGATGAGGGTCCTGAATAGTAGGCCAAGAAGTGAGTTCTGGCTACTAGGTACCACATATATATATATATATATATATATATATATATATATATATATATATATATATATATATATATATATATATATGTCATACCTAGTAGCCAGAACGCACTTCTGAGCCTACTATGCAAGGCTCGATTTGCCTAATAAGCCAAGTTTTCCTGAATTAAAATATTTTCTTGAATTTTTTTCTTATGAAATGATAAAGGTACCCATTTCATTATGTATAAGGTCAATTTTTTTTATGGGAGTTAAAATTAACAGATATATGACCGAACCTAACCAACCCTACCTAACCTAACCTAACCTATCTTAATAGGTTAGGCTAGGTTAGGTAGCCGAAAAAGTTAGGTTAGGTTAGGTTAGGTAGGTTAGGTAGTCGAAAAACAATTAATTTATGAAAACTTGGCTTATTAGGCAAATCGGGCCTTGCATAGTAGGCTGAGAAGTGCGTTCTGGCTACTAGGTACGACATATATATATATGTCGTACGACATGTATATATATATATGTTGGCTATTAGGTACGACATATATATATATATATATATATATATGTATATATATATATATATATATATATATATATGTCGTACGACATATATATATATATGTCGTATCTAGTAGCCAGAATGCACTTCTCAGCGTACTATGCAAGGCCCGATTTGCCTAATAAGCCAAGTTTTACTGAATTAATATATTTGCTCTAATTTTTTTCTGATGAAATGATAAAGGTACCCATTTCATTATGTATGAAGTCAATTTTTTTTTATTGGAGTTAAAATTAACGTAGATATATGACCGAACCAAACCAACCCTACCAAACCTAACCTAACCTATCTTTATACGTTAGGTTAGGTAAGGTAGCCGAAAAAGTTAGGTTAGGTTAGGTTAGGTAGGTTAGGTAGTCGAAAAACAATGAATTCATGAAAACTTGGCTTATTAGGCAAATCGGGCCTTGCATAGTAGGCTGAGAAGTGCGTTCTGGCTACTAGGTACGACATATATATATATATATATATATATATATATATATATATATATATATATATATATATATATATAATATGTCGTACCTAGTAGCCAGAACTCACTTTTTGGCCTACTATTCAAGGCCCGATTTGCCTAATAAGCCAAGTTTTCCTGAATTAATATATATTTTTCTAAATTTTTTCTTATGAAATGATAAAGCTACCCATTTCATTTTGTATGAGGTCAATTTTTTTTTATTGGAGTTAAAATTAACGTAGATATATGACCGAACCTAACCAACCCTACCTAACCTAACCTAACCTATCTTTATAGGCTAGGTTTGGTTAGGTAGCCGAAAAAGTTAGGTTAGGTTAGGTTAGGTAGGTTAGGTAGTCGAAAAACAATTAATTCATGAAAACTTGGCTTATTAGGCAAATCGGGCCTTGCATAGTAGGCTGAGAAGTGTGTTCTGGCTACTAGGTACGACATATATATATATATATATATATATATATATATATATATATATATATATATATATATATATATATATAAATATATATATATATATATATATATATATATATATATATATATATATATATATATATATGTATATATGTATATATATATATATATATATATATATATATATATATATATATATATATATATATATATATATATATTTATATATATATATATGTGTGTATATCACGAAAATAAACACGTGATTAAAAATGTGACAATGTCAGACCACGGAGGAAAAATGAAACAGGAATTTCCTTAAGTACTTTCGTATATTAATACTCCTTATTAATATACGGAAGTACTTAAGGAAATTCCTGTTTCATTTTTCCTCCGTGGTCTGACATTGTCATATATATATGTATATATGTATATATATATATATATATATATATATATATATATATATATATATATATATATATATATATATATATATGTATGTATATATATATATATATATATGTCGTACCTAATAGCCAGAACGCACTTCTCAGCCTACTATTCAAGGCCCGATTTGCCTAATAAGCCAAGTTTTCATGAATTAATGTTTTTTCGTCTACCTAACCTACCTAACCTAACCTAACCTAGCTTTTTTTGGCTACCTAACCTAACCTTACCTATAAATATAGGTTAGGTTAGGTTAGGTAGGGTTGGTTAGGTTCGGTCATATATCTACGTTAATTTTAACTCCAATAAAAAAAAATTGACCTCATACATAGAGAAAAGGGTTGCTTTATCATTTCATAAGAAAAAAAATATAGTAAATATATTAATTCAGGAAAACTAGGCTTATTAGGCAAATCGGGCCTTGAATAGTAGGCTGAGAAGTGAGTTCTGGCTACTAGGTACGACATATATATATATATATATATATATATATATATATATATATATATATATATATATATATATATATATATATATATATTTATATATATATATATATATATATATATATATATATATATATATATATATATATATATATATATATATATATATATATATATATATCTGGCGGCCTCCCAGATATCAGCTGTAGATATTTTCCTATCAAAAATTCTCCACTGTGGCCACCAACATTTTATACTTGAAACTAACCTCCACAGGAGGTAAGGTTCGTAACAGGGAGCAAGAGGATCACCTTGCTGAACACCTTCACATGATCTGATTTCGTGTTCACCAAAGAGCAGTTTTGACTCACCACCGAAGCACGATAATATGAACGGGTAGAGGGGCCGGAAATGGCAATGTACGGCACAAAGTCCTGCATCTCTTCTGGCCATGTTGAAGGCATTCTTAAAGTCACGTTTGAGCAGGGCCCGTTCATCAGAAATGTTGGTGATCTATGCTCGTGCTACATGGGCAGCCGCTTCACAGCCTTGGAGGATTTCAAATCCTTGCTGAATTACTTTCAGCAATTCACCCGCTTGCTGGCTGACTACCCTCGTAGCAGCCTTGGCATCCAGCCGTCGGAAAGTGTTGCCAACAGTGATTGACCTGATTCCCTCGTCCTTTTTTTTTTTGAGAGCACAGAGGGAGGCAACAAAAAAAAGAGGGAGATATATATATATATATATATATATATATATATATATATATATATATATATATATATATATATATATATATATATATATATATATATATAAATATATATATATATATATATATATATATATATATATATATATGCGAACAAGCCTGAATGGACCCCAGGACAATATGCAACTGAAAACTCACACCCCAGAAGTGACTCGAACCCATACTCCCAGATGCCACGCAACTGGTATGTACAAGACGCCTTAATCCACTTGACCATCACGACCGGACATAATGAGGTGATAGCCGAGGCTATTTGAACCACCCCACCGCCGGCACTCGGATAGTAATCTTGGGCATAGCATTTTACCAAATCACCTCATTCTTTGGGGCACACGTGAGGAACACAAATGCGAACAAGCCTGAATGGTCCCCAGGACAATATGCAACTGAAAACTCACACCCCAGAAGTGACTCGAACCCATACTCCCAGATGCCACGCAACTGGTATGTACAAGACGCCTTAATCCACTTGACCATCACGACCGGACATAATGAGGTGATAGCCGAGGCTATTTGAACCACCCCACCGCCGGCACTCGGATAGTAATCTTGGGCATAGCATTTTACCAAATCACCTCATTCTTTGGGGCACACGTGAGGAACACAAATGCGAACAAGCCTGAATGGTCCCCAGGACAATATGCAACTGAAAACTCACACCCCAGAAGTGACTCGAACCCATACTCCCAGATGCCACGCAACTGGTATGTACAAGACGCCTTAATCCACTTGACCATCACGACCGGACATAATGAGGTGATAGCCGAGGCTATTTGAACCACCCCACCGCCGGCACTCGGATAGTAATCTTGGGCATAGCATTTTACCAAATCACCTCATTCTTTGGGGCACACGTGAGGAACACAAATGCGAACAAGCCTGAATGGTCCCCAGGACAATATGCAACTGAAAACTCACACCCCAGAAGTGACTCGAACCCATACTCCCAGATGCCACGCAACTGGTATGTACAAGACGCCTTAATCCACTTGACCATCACGACCGGACATAATGAGGTGATAGCCGAGGCTATTTGAACCACCCCACCGCCGGCACTCGGATAGTAATCTTGGGCATAGCATTTTACCAAATCATTCTGGGGTGTGAGTTTTCAGTTGCATATTGTCCTGGGGACCATTCAGGCTTGTTCGCATTTGTGTTCCTCACGTGTGCCCCAAAGAATGAGGTGATTTGGTAAAATGCTATGCCCAAGATTACTATCCGAGTGCCGGCGGTGGGGTGGTTCAAATAGCCTCGGCTATCACCTCATTATGTCCGGTCGTGATGGTCAAGTGGATTAAGGCGTCTTGTACATACCAGTTGCGTGGCATCTGGGAGTATGGGTTCGAGTCACTTCTGGGGTGTGAGTTTTCAGTTGCATATTGTCCTGGGGACCATTCAGGCTTGTTCGCATTTGTGTTCCTCACGTGTGCCCCAAAGAATGAGGTGATTTGGTAAAATGCTATGCCCAAGATTACTATCCGAGTGCCGGCGGTGGGGTGGTTCAAATAGCCTCGGCTATCACCTCATTATGTCCGGTCGTGATGGTCAAGTGGATTAAGGCGTCTTGTACATACCAGTTGCGTGGCATCTGGGAGTATGGGTTCGAGTCACTTCTGGGGTGTGAGTTTTCAGTTGCATATTGTCCTGGGGACCATTCAGGCTTGTTCGCATTTGTGTTCCTCACGTGTGCCCCAAAGAATGAGGTGATTTGGTAAAATGCTATGCCCAAGATTACTATCCGAGTGCCGGCGGTGGGGTGGTTCAAATAGCCTCGGCTATCACCTCATTATGTCCGGTCGTGATGGTCAAGTGGATTAAGGCGTCTTGTACATACCAGTTGCGTGGCATCTGGGAGTATGGGTTCGAGTCACTTCTGGGGTGTGAGTTTTCAGTTGCATATTGTCCTGGGGACCATTCAGGCTTGTTCGCATTTGTGTTCCTCACGTGTGCCCCAAAGAATGAGGTGATTTGGTAAAATGCTATGCCCAAGATTACTATCCGAGTGCCGGCGGTGGGGTGGTTCAAATAGCCTCGGCTATCACCTCATTATGTCCGGTCGTGATGGTCAAGTGGATTAAGGCGTCTTGTACATACCAGTTGCGTGGCATCTGGGAGTATGGGTTCGAGTCACTTCTGGGGTGTGAGTTTTCAGTTGTTATATATATATATATATATATATATATATATATATATATATATATATATATATATATATATATATATATATATATATATATATATATATATATATATATATATATATATATTTTGTGACGATAATCTCTTTCAAGAGAGATTGAGCCTGCTCTTCCCTACGTAAAGTTACGTCCAGTCTACAAGTATAAGATGCCACATTCAAGATACGTCTACCAGTAGCACAAAACGTTTTGACCACGAGGCAAGACGTACCCTAAACCCCCAACTTCACACACCCTCCACGTTGGCTCGTCGCACCCTCCACATCGGTTCGTCGTCAACCAGCCAACTACCCATTATTATAGTTTGTATGTTGGTGGTGTTGTCGTGTTGATCCTTCTCTACGGACAACCCAACCCACAACTCGGTAAAGTGTTTATACTTTTCCAGGAGATCACCCTGGACGCTTCTGGCTCTTGGAGAGGGGCTCAACGTCACACATTTAGGGGATGTGGCTCCAACACTTAGCCTCATTGTCACGTGCACACACCTACTCGAGCCGCTGTGACTTCCCACTCTCTCCCTAGGTGATATGATCTCTTCAATCCCCTTTGACTTATTAGTATTACCTTCTAGTCTGTCCACAGCAGTGGTTCTTGGTTCTTTCTCTCTCCTTCTTTACTATTTCCTGGGAAGCCTCACTAGGACAAGGGCAAACACCAGCAAATTGGAATACATTTACTGGACAAAGCACATACACAATACATACACACATATAATAATAATGAATCCTATACTGTATACTATTACAATCAGGTTGCACTCCATCACCATCAGAACTCTATCATCAGCTTATAAGTGGTATCCTATCTTCTGATTCCCCACCTGATACTATCTACCTCTTCAAGTAGATCAAGTCTTATACTACAATGTTGCACTATCAGCAAGAGAATACATATATGTATCTATAGATGTGTACAAAGAAAATCAGCATGTGAATGCAATAACATATATCAGTGTAGATGTTCCTTGATACACAACAATGATCAATTGATCACTCTATCAGTCCTAGAACACATACACCTGTAGGTAATCCAGCCTACGTCTGTAACTCTAAACTTCAGTATAAAACACTCCTTGACATAAGAATGCAAACAATCACTCACCACTCACTGCGTCTTGCACGCTAATGACAACCAAACACTATCAACTCCCTACAAGTAATCCACCAGAACTTCCCTTCCACCTCTTGAAGTTCACTACCCTGATCTCTTCAGGTTCTTCTGGGTTTAACTACCCGGATCCTCTGCAGCTCCTCCAGGCTGCTAGCATGAAGTTTTCCTTGAGCAACTACGGTGCTTCGCCACTTCTGCTGGGTTCCTCCGGATCCTCTGCAGCTCCTCCAGGCTGCTAGCATGAAGTTTTCCTTGAGCAACTTCGGTGCTTCGCCACTTCTGCGGGGTTCCTCCACAGCTCTCCTGGCTGCTACACCATGAAGTTCCCTCGAGCAACTATGGTGCTTCACCACCTCTACAGAAGCATGTGACACTCCTCTTCACTGCTTCTCCTCACAGCTCGAGGTCCTCTCCTCCACTACCTTGGAGTCTCATCAATTACTTCATCTGTGCTGGCTTCGAAGTTCTCAGCAACTTCTTCCCCAAAGACAAACCTGCAACCCATTGACACTCCAATAAAAATGTTTCCCCTTTAACACAAACAAAAATAATCACACAATATGTTTGCCTCCAACCTCTATCTGTCCTCTACATACTGTGAGAGTGGACTTCCCCGTTGGGCGGGTCCATACTCCACCTCGCCCAGGGGGCCTCCACACTCTCCTCCGCCGCCCCTCAGTCAGTTGGCTCCAAGCGGTCCAAGGGAGAGGAAGCGCTGCACATCCCTCCGGCTGTCTCTCTCATCTCCGTCCTCTTATTTAGGCTTCCTGCCTTACCAAAACATGTCTAACTTATCAATAAACATTGCTTCTGTCGCTGGGCACATGACCAACTACAAGCAATCACTATGAACTGGCATAAATCGTGCTTACCACAGATTATCTGGTCGAGGGCGCTCCTACCTCTGACGAAGCCTGGTCAGGGCGCTGCCACTGCCCACGATAATGTCTCTGCGCGGCTTAATACTCTCCTAGCAGTCTAGGACTTGAGACCACAACGTTCTCAGCTCGATTCCACAGCTGGCACGTCTGCACCCTTCTCTTCTCTTGGAGATATATCACTAGGGGTTCCTTTCTGACGGGAGCTCAACGGAGCGCGGCTTTCCCCCTGCGATGTCTGGCCTCAACTGAGGTCAAAGCCCTCCAGAAGCGAGCCTCACGCCTCCAGCAAATTTTCCACATCTCCAAATCAGTCATTTATCTGCTTTCTTATGCACTGCCCATAATCTTAAACTGTTCATTGAATCCAACAAATTATTTTACATCTGTGTTATTGCCTCTATATTTCCTATACTTTCTAGGTAGGTCAGGCTTGTTGAATAACTCTCAAGGGGGAGACTCGTTTTTCCTGTTGGCTGAGATCATAACACTCCCCTCCCCTTATTTTTGAGAGTTATTCCAGTAGCAAAGCTCGGGATAATACATCCGCCACCACACTGTCTCGTTCTTCAACCGGATGATCTGCTTACGTACTCCCTTAGGAGTCTACAATTAGTTCGTTGCTCCTTGCAACATCTGGCTCACAACTCGCCAGAAACATGATCTTCTCACACACGATCTGACCTCTCTGGCACCTCTTGGCTAGGTTGTCCTTCTAGGACGCCTGCACTCCATCGGTCAACTCTACTTATTGTTTCCACCCTCCGTTTCCTCGTCTTCCTCTCTTCACGTCCAGAGTCAGACGTCTGCCGTCTGTACCTCCTCTGTCGTCTTCACACTTCCATCTACTGCTATTATACTTTCGTCTCCTGCCATCATACTTCACTCCCTCGTCTTCACCGACGCTCCTCCCTTTCGTCTCCTCATTTATCCGAGACCTCATCCTGTTTGACTTCCATCGAGTCCTCGGCTTTCTTCTATTCCTCCATGCTTGTATCATCATCCTCTTCCCACACTTCTCACCTTTATACAACTCCCTTTCTTCTCCTTCAACTCTTCTTCGTTCCCTAAAAGTTTCTTCGAGCACTGTACTACATCCAACAGCACTTGACCGTACATGTCGCTTTACTTCTCCTAGAGTGCTCGTAAGCATCTCTCCACACATACTGTCTCTTCCCCTTTCATTTTCTCGGCTATTACTCTTCTTCACTATCTCTCCTCCACGTTTTCTGTGAAACATGCCTACTCTTGACATCTCCCACAACTTAACTCCACTATCCAAATGCCTCTGTGCTCGTGTACAACTTGACGCTCTACTCCCGTCCTCAGTCTGCCCACATCTTTCCTCATTCCTACTCAGCACAGTTGCATTCGCCTTCCGACTCTTAATTTCAGCAGTCTGGGCTCTACTCAGGTCCGCTCTCTTCACATGATTCTTCTTCGGCTGGCCCATCTTCACTTTTGACCTCACCGAGACTTCATTTTCCTGGGCTGGACCTTCATCAAATAACCACGCTATATCAACGTCGATATCCTCTACTGGTTGAATCGACACTGTATCATCTTCTACAGCGTCTTCCTCGTCGGCTACCTCTGCCTTCGTCACTACCGAGACAGGGTACTCAATGGCTTGGCAGTCTCCTGACTCACCTCCTCGGATGTCAGTCAGGTTCACACTCTCAGGTGTCCCACCCGTGCCGTGGCCTTCTGGGCTCTCCTCTGGCACAGTCTCTGCTATGACTTTTGGCAACACCTTTGTCCCACACAAGTCATTCCCCAGGATCACTTGGACTCCTGGAACGGGTATGTCGGGGCACACTCCCAACATCACCTCTGCCGACACATATTCTAACCTTAGCTGGACAGCACATACGGGCATGTCACTCTCAGACAATAACCCATATACTTTCATCTTCCTCCTGCCAGCTAACCGTCTATCATTCCCAATCAGGCTTCTCGCAATGAAGCTCTGATTAGCTCCGGTATCTCTTAAGATACCCACTTCTACCTCAGGTTGGCCTCCTATACTGATCCAACCTTTGCTCATGAACGGCCTATACCTCTCATTCACTAAGTTCACCTTCTGTGGTTTGTCTTGGGACACATTAGTATATTTACTTCGGGGTTCACACATGGCCAGGGTCACAACTCTCTTGCCCTGCCAACAGTCTCGCATCACGTGACCCAGCCTACTAATATTAGAATCTAGCAAGCACATACTTTTATGCAATATTCATGACAACCCGAGTTGTGTTGTCTACATAATATTACCTTAACTATAGTAATAATTTAACTATAATCATTTCACCTTTGAGTGTTAATCTGTGTCTCTGTACGAACCAAGAGTGATAAAGAAGGGTTAACTTGAGGAAATTCCAGCATTGATGCAGGCTTACCACTCAAATTATAGTGTGTATGATTATATAGTGTTTTTTTTTTTAAGATAAGCAGCTCTATTTCGGAAACTAGTGGCTCTACTAATTCAAGTACCAGAAACAGTCCAACAAGGCTAGCAAATACTGCCATGATGTCTACTGCCAAAAATGTAAAAGCAACCCTCACTGGCATGAAGGGCCACTTAACCCGACAGATCAAAAATTGTGAGGATTTAAGTAATCAAACTCCAGTTAATTACGAAGAACTGGAAGGCTATTATAAGGTTGCACAGACCAAATACCAACATGTGCTCAAAAAAATCCTGAAATATCAGGATATCCTCGCAACTCCTAATATCAATGAAGAGGCAATGGATGATGTAATACAAGAAAATGCAGATTACGAAGATGAAATGCATGCAAAGTTACAACACTTTGACGATTTAATAACCACACATAAGGCCAATACAAATATTGCAGCCACAGCTTCCCAAAACTAGACACAACCAGAAGTCAAATTTCCATCACTCAGTCTCTCAACTTTCTTTGGTACAAAGGACGAGAGTTGGGACAACTTCTGGAACAAATTTGTTGATTCTGTGGATTCTATTGTTAATGCCAGCAAAGACGACAAAATTGACATATTTACAGGGTGTCTTAAAGAATGAAGCACTACAGTTGGTCTGTGATCTGACATTCACTGATGACGGTTAAGACAATGCAGTACAGCTCCTTAAGGATAATTATGCTAAGCCAGAAAGGACTATCAGACTTCTAACCCAGAAGCTGTTGGATTTTAACCCTCCAAATAGTACGGCTGACTCACTCCAAGCCTTTAGATTAGAGCTTGAGTCCTTGCTCAAAGCACTTAAGAACAAGGTCAACTTGGACGAATCCGACTGGATAATCCAAGTCCATATGAAACGCAATTTACCCAGTGAAGTACTGGATAAGTTGTTTGTCTTATATAACAAATTTTCTCTGAGTGTAAAGGAGATAAGCGAAGGTTTGTGTTCCATCATAGAAAGACAAAGAGATAACCCAGATGGAAAAGTGACATCTAAACCTTTGTCTACCACTAATAGTAGACAACAGAGTACAAACAGTATTCCAAACAAATCTAAAACTACTTCCCCCTCCCCAAAGTGGAAACAAAGAAGTAGGCACATATGCAGTTGGTCCCTCCAAACCTACAGTTAATGCGTCACCCAAATCGGTGACTCCCCAAGATGCTGTTAACGTCTGGAAACCATGTGTGTTCTGTGAACAACCACATGTCATATACTTTTGCAAATTTTACCCCGATCGTGCTACACGTATAAAACGACTCAAGGAGTTACGTAAATGTACCAAGTTTATAAGGGCACATAATCCCGACACCTGTACAACTCATATACGCACCTGTAATAGGTGCCATAAGGGTCAACACCATACAGCACTTTGTGGGGACTCAAGTACAAAGTCTGCCAAACCACAGAAGGAGGAAGGAACTACCACATCAGTACAGCTTTGTACTGTGTTACTTGGCATAAGTGTCTTCTCAACAAGGTCTGATCATAAATCAGCTCTACTCACTGCTCAATTGACCATTAAAAATGGAGAGTCCAAAGCCACCATATGTGGATTATTTGACCAAGGATCCCAAATGGCTTTTATCTCAAAGGAGTTGGTAGATGCCCTGAAACTCACACCTGTAAGAGAGACACGAATAGACATAGCAGGATTCCTGACTAACACAGGAGCCCGAGTCCTCAAGGTAGTACGACCTAAAGTACGTTTAGGAGGTTATGTCCGAACGATACAAGCTCTGGTAGTAGATAGATTCCCAACAGACCTGTATGTATATGGTCTAGGTACAACAGTCAAATTCCTGAAAGAAAAGGGAATCCATTTGGCTGATAAAATCACGTCAGACAACCTTTCCAATATTGGAATCCTTATGGGATTAGATGTCTACCATACGTTTATCAAAGGAAAGGAAGAAAAACAAGGAATGAGCTTGTTACCATCTGCAGGTGGCTATTTGCTAACAGGCCCAGTATTACGGCTGAAACAACCCGCACCTGTAGACCGCCAACTTGCCAACCCAGTAATGGTTGCATGACTAAGAGACCAGTCTCCACTGCAATTCAGAGACATGTCCGAGGATGAGCTTGATCCCCCTGTACATAAACTATGGGACCTGGCAACTCTCGGCATTGTCCCTGAACAACCTAGCCCAGATGACGACTGGACTTACAACCAATACCTGGACTCATTTATCTACAGAGATAATCAATACTGGGTCAGGTTACCATGGAAGCTGAATCAGCCTCAGCTACACGTCAACCATTTTATGGCACATAACCAATTAAGATCACAGGTGTTGCGCTTACAAAGACAGCCTGAGAACTTGAAGTTGTATCATGAAATATTACAGAAGCAACTCGATAAATTTATGGAAGTTGTCACTAATGATAACCCAAAGGACGGGCACTACCTGCCACACCACCTTGTACTGAAAAATTCTGCTACTACCCACTGCGGATAGTATTTACTTGCAGCTCTAAGACGAAGCAGAGTAGTGTTTCGTTAAATGACTGCCTTCAAACTGGCCCTAGCCTGAGACAAAGGCTATACGACGTGTTGTTAAAGTTCCATATTGGGACTTACGGATATACGGTCGACATCAGCAAGGCTTTCCTTAGGGTAGGTCTCTAAGAAGAAGACCGGAACTACACAAAGTTCCTATGGATCAAGGATCCTAACGATCCAAACAGTGAATTAATCACTTACAAGTTTGCATCTGTTTTGTTTGGGGCCACTTCCTCACCGTTTCTGCTTCAAGCTACCTTAGATATGCACTTGAAGAAGTCCAATAGCCCAAACAAAACAGAAATTAGTAAAAAATTGCATGTGGATAATTTTCAAGGAACAACCAGCAATGAGAGTAAACTGTTGAACATATACCATGAGGTCAATCGAGAATTAATGGGAGCCAATATGCCTCTCCAGTCGTGGGTCTCCAACAATGCCAAATTAAATCAACTGATCGCAACTGAATTTCCCGACTGCCAGGTACCCGAGAGGACAAAGGTACTTGTACATACAAGACAAGGAATGGAACTAGTCTGTATCAGAAAATTCTCAAAGATGTTATCAAAAGGTCATTATTAGTATGCTTCATCTGTATCATAATCTTGTTTCTTGTACCAACTCTAACCAGGTATGGATATGTAATAAGTAAACTCAGAGGCAGTGTCGCCTCAACTCACAAAGTTCTAGGGAACCAAGTTAATGACAATGTAAACAATTAAGTTAACCAACATATATTTTAGCAATGATAAGTAGCATCATTCAAGCACTCGAACTGAAGGTTCACTCTGTCAGGATTACTAAACAACATGAGTCATTACACAAAACTTTGAGAACCATTACAGCTGTCTGCCCCCAAGATAATCAACACAACACTTTGAACACGAATAAGTCACCTTAATGTTCAACTCACCAAGGACTGCCTCGGTTCTAGGAAGTTGAATAGAGAAGGGGAGGGGATGGTCTCAAGTTGGCAGGCAGAGTCACCCCTGTCCGGCCGACAGCCTATCTCGGCTGCTGTCTTCTGCCCTGCTCTCCTATTGCTCCCGAAAGTACAGTTTCCTGGGTATTTATTTATTTATTTGAAATCTAGTAGCAAATCCCCCCCCCCCCCCCGACACACAAGTAGATAGTCCCAGGCCATCTATCAGACCACATCTTAACTAGCGGCTTGTTTGAAGGACACCTCCGGCTAGCCGCCTGCAATTATGAGCTTAGCATAAACAAGGTCATCTTCACACGACCTGACCTTGGTCATTTTGTGGTCATTAATATTCTAGAGGTGTGACTTTCAGCCCGACAGAATAGAGCATCTCAAAATCTTGTCTGTGACTCATGTGTATCTATGTATATTAAATACAAAACACCTTTATGGTTGTACAGTAGAGCAGCCTATTGACATAGCTCAAGTGCATGGGGGAATTGTGTAAAATCCTGGTTTGTGTCTCGGAGAGGCTGCAGGATCCAAGTAAGTTCAGTTGAACTTCTGGTTTCAGTTCTTTTGACCATGTCGTAGCTCAGTCGATTAAGACAGCATCTGGTATGCTCTTGGATGTTGATTTGAATACTTGTCATGACTCTTGTGTATTTTTTCACTGATTCATCACTCAACCCTCTCCCTATCTCTCCCGTTCTCTCTCAACCCTCTCCCTCTTGCTCCATCACTCACTTTCGCCCTCCCATGCTCTCTCCCTCTCACCTCTCTCGATCTCTCTCTCACTCACCCTCTTTCTCTCTCTCTCACCTTCTTTATTACCCCTTCTCTCTGTTCCACCCCCTCACACACTCACTCTCTCTCTCTCTCTCTCTCTCTCTCTCTCTCTCTCTCTCTCTCTCTCTCTCTCTCTCTCTCTCTCTCTCTCTCTCTCTCTCTCTCTTTCTCTCTCTCTCTCTTTCACGACACGACATAGTAGGATCAGGGACAAACATGGCAGCGAGAGGTAACAAGGGAACAGAGAAAAGTCATTGTTAAAAAATGAAGGAAGTGTTCTCCAAAGTTTTGGAGGAAATCAGGAGGGAGATGTAGGAAATAAATAATAAAAAAGCAACCTGCAAAGCGAGCTGACAGCCACAAAGGAGGAGATTAAAATCCTCATAGAGGTCAATATGAAGGCCGAGGCTCAGATAATCATCCAAAGAGAGGATGGAAGTGGTACATTAGAAGGGAATGCCATTGTACAAGCAACATTTGCAGAGATGCTAAAAACGAACTTGGAAGCAATGTTCATAGTGAGGGAGGTAGCAATGAAAGCATTCACCTCACAGGAAGCAGCAAGATCCACTAGTCAGCTGCTGGAAAGAAAAAGATCTATGGTAGCTGTGGGTATTAAGGAGCAGGAAGGCTCCAACAGGACATAATGGGATGATATGGACACAGCGAGAGTAAATGAAATACTAAAGGGGCGAGAGATGGAAGAGGCTGATCATAGCAATGAGAAGGATTTCAGATTGGGCTGGAACAAAAAGGACAGAGACCGTGTATTAAAGATAATGTTTGCAAATGAGCCTGCAAAGGAGAAGATTCTAACAAGGAAGAGCCACCTGCAATATATGGGAAAATTAAAAAAAAGTATTCCTCCAGAGGGACATGACAAGAGAAGAGAGGGCCATGGTGGCAGAAGCAAGGAAGAAGTGCTGGGCAAGAGGAGAAAACCAGGAAATCACAACCCCCGACACAACATCCCCAGAGGTGAGGGGGGGGGAGACACCCACAACCAGCAAACCAGTAACACCAGAGTGAAGGGCAACTCCACCACCTTCCTCTGCATAGAAATCACCTACCCAGAACCCTCCATGCTCCCACTCAGCTCAGCAACCTAATCTCCCTACCCCCCCTCAACCCATTTCCACCCTGCTACCCCTCCCCTACTCCCACCATGTCCCCCCTTCCCCCTTTCCCTCCCTGTCTTCCCTCCCCCTTCGTCACATACCCTCCCTGTCCCTGCTTCACTATATCCCCCACTTCTCACTCCAGTATCCTCTGAGAACCTGTTATCCACCTCACAAATCCTCACACCCATGGAACAGCTCTCTCTATCAGCTGAACACTCGCCAAGAAGGGGACATGAGAAGGGACAGAAGAGAATCTCATGGTAATATACACTAACATAGATGGGATTACATATATAATAAATGAACTTGGAGAATGGGTACTAGAAGAAAACCTAGACATATTAGCACTCACAGAAACGAAACTGACGGAAAACATAACATATGCAGTGTTTCCACAGGACTACTATGTTCTGAGGAAAGAGAGAGAAGGAAGAGGAGGTGGTGGTGTATCTCTTCTGGTAAGAAAAGGCTGGGATTTTGAGGAGATGGTTATTCAGGGCTGTGAAGATTTCAGTGACTACATAAGAGGTACCATAGCTACTGGAGAACAAAAAATTATAGTCGTAGTCATATGTAATCCAGCACCAAATGACAGAAGGCCCATACAGGAATATGATAGAAACAACAGGGTCACCATTAGCATAATAGAGAGAGCAGCTTCTGTTGCTAGCAGGAATGGATCTGGACTACTAATCATAAGAGACTTCAACCACGGGAAGATAGATTGGGAGAACAGAGACCTACATGGGGACAAGATACATGGAGAACTAAGCTGCTGGACGTGGCAACAAGAAACTTTCTAAGCCAACACATCAAGGAACCAACAAGAATGAGAGGGGAAGATGAACCAGCAATGCTCGATTTGATATTTACCCTAAATGAGTGGGATATAAGGGAAGTTAAGTTGGAAGCACCCTTGGGAATGAGTGGTCACGGTGTATTGATCTTTTAGTTTCTGGTAGAGCTAGGATTTATCTCCCCCAAAAATGATCTAGGAAACAAAATGTTAGCATACCGCAAAGGGAATTATGATGAGATAGGAGGTTCCTAAGGGAAATACCATGGGACACAGACCTCAGAGCTAAGTATGTACAAGATATGATGGACTATGTCACCCAAAAGTGTCAAAAGGCAGTAAACAGGTTTATCCCGGCCCAAAAAGAAAAATCCGAGAAGCAAAACTAGAATCCATGGTTCATTAGGGCACATATGGGAAGCAAAGGAACTGAACAAAAGGGCTAGGAGGAATTTCCAAAATAACAGAACACCAGAATGCAAAGAGAGATTCCAGAGAAACAGAAATGAGTATGATAGTGAGAAAAGAGAAGCAGAGAAAAATAATAAAAATTATATAGCAAACAAAGCCAAGACCGAACCAAAGCTACTCCACAGTCACATCAGGAGGAAAAAAACAATGAAAGAACAGGTAATGAAACTTAGTACAAGCGATGACAGGTATACAGAGAAAGACAAAGAGGTGTGTGAAGAATTCAACAAGAGGTTCCAGGAGGACTTCACAATAGAACAAGGTGAGGTCACTGCACTAAGAGAGAGTAAACCAGGCGGCCTTGGAAGGGTTCGAAGTTACGAGAGATAAAGTCAAGAGAGACACATGTTGGATCTGGATATGAGAAAGTGCTGTTGGTCCAGACAGAATCTCACCATAGGTATTGAAAGAGTGTGCAGAGACACTTTGCTTGCCACTCTTCATAATGTATAGTAGGTCACTGGAGATGGGGGACCTACCAGAAATATTAAAGATATTGGGTAATGTGGTCCCAATATACAAAAAGGGTGACAGACAAGAGGAACACTACAGGCCAGTGTCCTTAACTTGTATACCATGCAAGGTGATGGAGACGATAGTGAGAAAAAACCTAGTAACGCATCTGGAGAGAAGGAACTTTCCATCGTTAACCCATTGTTAACATGGGTTCAGGGAGGGTAAATCTTGCCTTACCTGACTTAATAAAATTCTACGACCAGGTGACAAAGATTGAGGAAGAAGGATAAGCATTTTTTGGACAGTCGAAAAGCCTTTGACACAGTACTCCAAAAGAGGCTGTTACATAAGCTGGAGAGACAGGCAGGAGTAACTGGTAAGGTGCTCCAGTGGATAAGGGAGTTCCTAATCAATAGGAAGTAGAGAGTTATAGTGAGGAGTAAGACCTTAGATTGGCGTGGTCACCAATGGAGTCCCACAGAGCTCTGTACTCGGACCTTTCCTGTTTCTGATATACGTAAATGATCTTTCTGATGTAAAGGTTCATTCCTCTCAATGTTTACAGACACTTTGTTAAAGAAGGATTGAGATAGAGCAGGGCTGCTTGAGGCCTCAAGAGGACCTGGACAAACTGAAGGAATGGTCGAGTAAATGGTTATTAGAGTTTAACCCAAGCAAATGTAATGAAATGAGGAGTACATTTTTACATAGTAGGGTGTTGCAGGAGGCCAGATACAAGGTATCATTTGGAAGATAAAATTCTTCAAGAGTCAGAGACAGAGAGAGAGAGAGAAAGACTTAAGGGTTGATTTCACGCTAGCCCTGTTCCCAGAAGCTATCTAGAGGATAACATCAGCCACATAGTTCCAGGTTGGCCAACATAAGAACGGCCTTTAGAAACATGTGAAAGGAATCATTCTGAACTTTGTATTCCACATATGTCATACCAACCCTGGAGTATGCAGCTCCAGCATGGAGTCCATATCTAGTCAAGCATAAGACTAAACTGGAAAAGTTTCAAAAGTTTGCCACCAGACTAGTACCCGAACTGAGAGGTATGAACTACTTGGAGAGACTACAGGAATTAAACCTCACGTCGCTGGAAGACAGAAGAGGTAGGGGGAACATGATCACCACATACAAGATTCCCAAAGGAATTGGTAGGGCCGATAAAGACAGGCTTTTTAATACAAAGGGAACATGCACTAGGGGACACAGGTGGAAACTGAATACCCAAATAAGTGAGAAAGAACTTTTTCAGTGTCAGAGTAGTTAACAAAAGGAACTCATTAGGCAGTGATGTGGTGGAGACTGACTCCATACACAGTTTCAAATGTCGAAATGATAGACCCCAATAGGCTCAGGAACCTTACACTAGTTGATTGACAGTTGAGAGGCGGAACCAAAGAGCCAGAGCTCAATCCCCGCAAGCACAAATAGGTAAGTACAACTAGGTAAGTACACGCATTCATCAAGGGTTAGGGCCGAAAAAGCAGTGATCAACCCCCGTAAGTACAACTAGGGGAATAAAAATTGGTGAATACACACACACACACTCACGTCCCTCCGGTGGCCTGATAGCTGAGTGGACAACGCTATGGACTCGTAATCATAGGGTCCGGTATCGATCCCCTGTGATGGCAGAAACAAAATGGGCAGAGTTTCTTTCACCCTGATGCACTTTTTCATGTTCATGCAGTTGTATTGAAAAACTAAACAGATATGTTCTGGGTTTCATAAATAACATAAAATATCCATATTAACTGTGGTGAATATTTTAGACAAAATCGTTATGTAAAGATAAGTCATAAGTCATTGGCTGACTCAATAAACAAGGTTAGTTTGGTCAGCACGAGGCTAAAGCCCTAAGCCAGTATACTAGAATGGTAATTGAAAGAAACTTAATGATATGGCACTGACATTGGATGGAGAGAAGGGATCGTGCCCAACCACTTCGACTGTCGGAGGTCGAACAAACACCTGTGAGAAGCGAGGCCTCTGCGCTATCGACGAGCCCAAGTTGTTGGACTGAAGAATCCAAGTATCTTTCGTAAACCTTTTTCTTAATATGTAAGGGAACAAAAATGTTCTCATCTTTTAAGACGTTTTGAATATCAGAACATCGTTTGGTGAGGAGCGGAACGCCGGGGATCGAACGTGGACCTGTAAGAAGCGAGGCCTCTGCGGTATCAAAGAGTCGGAGTAAACCTAAGAATCTGGAGGAAAAAATAACTTTTCTGTGTTACAAGTCAAAGATCTTGGCAGCCTTCAACATTTCCTCTGTTTGATGGCGTCGTTTGGTGAAGGCGGCCCGGTCTCCGCGGAATATCCAGCGGCCCACATCTTGTCTATCTTCCCAGCCCTCGTTAGGCCAGTCATAAGATCTGTCCTCGGTCACCTGACCCCGACGAGTCTTCTTCTTGTGTTTACTGCGACCTTTGCCCCCAGACACTTCTAACTTCCCGCAGGTAAAGCATGCAAGGAAGGGGCGGAAGAAGCCTTGTAACTTACTCATACTTATCTTGGTGCAGTAAGTCAATAAAAGAGAAGGGAACACGACACAACACAACACTAACAGTTGACACAACACTGCCAGCATACTTATATATATATATATCTCAGATGCTCTAATTATAGTTAGTTTGGAATTGTCCTCTAGCTAGGGCTTTGAGCTGATTAGAGACGTGAAGCAGTTAATGATGCTCTGTGTCTTGTGTCACTGTTGTCCCTGAGTCATGAGACAGTGACGTGTAGAGGTTAGTGATGCTCTGTCTTCTGCGTCACTGTTGTCCCTGAGTCATGAGACAGTGACGTGTAGAGGTTAGTGATGCTCTGTCTTCTGTGTCACTGTTGTCCCTGAGTCATGAGACAGTGACGAGTAGAGGTTAGTGATGCTCTGTCTCCTGTGTCCCTGTTGTCCCTGAGTCATGAGACAGTGACGTGTAGAGGTTAATGATGCTCTGTCTCCTGTGTCACTGTTGTCCCTGAGTCATGAGACAGTGACGTGTAGAGATTAGTGATGCTCTGTCTCCTGTGTCCCTGTTGTCCCTGAGTCATGAGACAGTGACGTGTAGAGGTTAATGATGCTCTGCGTCTTGTGTCACTGTTGTCCCTGAGTCATGAGACAGTGACGTGTAGAGGTTAATGATGCTCTGCGTCGTGTGTCACTGTTGTCCTTGAGTCATGAGACAGTGACGTGTAGAGGTTAATGATGCTCTGTCTCCAGTGTCACTCTTGTCCCTGAGTCATGAGACAGTGACGTGAAGCAGTTAATGATGCTCTGCGTCTTGTGTCACTGTTGTCCCTGAGTCATGAGACAGTGACGTGTAGAGGTTAGTGATGCTCTGTCTCCTGTGTCACTGTTGTCCCTGAGTCATGAGACAGTGACTTGTACCGGTTATGGTCGACAGTGTTGTATAGAATGTGGTGACGTTGTTGCGGCGATGGTCGAAAGTTTTATATAATGTGTTTAGTGACGTTGTTGTGGTGATGGTCGACAGTCGTGTATAGTGTAGTTACTTTGATATGGTGATGGTCAGCAGTCTTGTATAGTGTGTGGTGACGTTGTTGTGGTGATGGCAAGAAAAAGATAAGCAACATGGACAAGAAAAAGATAAGCAGCGCGGTCAAGGAAAAGATAAGCAGTATGGACAAGAAAAAGAGAAAAAGAATAAGCTGGAAAATAATAACGAACGAAAACAGGGAAAGGAACTAAAAATGAAAAAAATGAAATTATTGAAAAGACATTTTTATATTAGAAATCATTGATGTTATTACTAGGATTAAATAAAATATTTTATCTGAGTTATTTAACTGTTGTTTCCTTATTCCATGATTTCTGAAGCTGAAAATTAAATGTGTAACAATTTAATAATGTGTCCTAAAATTATTGTTTGGTCAAGAAATGGTTACGTTGGTGTGTAGTAAAGACGGTTACAGTGATGATGTTTGTAACTAATAAAGGCCCCAGTAATGAAAATTGTACAGTTAGGATGGTTACAGTAATGAAGGTTGTGTGTAGTAAAGATGGTTACAGTGGTGAAGGTTGTGTGTACTAAAGATGGTTACAGTGATGAAGGTTGTGTGTAGTAAAGATGGTTACAGTGACGAAGGTTGTGTGTAGTAAAGATGGTTACAGTGGTGAAGGTTGTGTGTAGTAAAGATGGTTACAGAGATGAAGGTTGTGTGTAGTAAAGATGGTTACAGTGACGAAGGTTGTGTGTAGTAAAGATGGTTACAGTTGTGAAGGTTGTGTGTAGTAAAGATGGATACAGTGGTGAAGGTTGTGTGTAGTAAAGATGGTTACAGAGATGAAGGTTGTGTGTAGTAAAGATGGTTACAGTAGTGAAGGTTGTGTGTAGTAAAGATGGTTACAGAGATGAAGGTTGTGTGTAGTAAAGATGGTTACAGTGGTGAAGGTTGTGTGTAGTAAAGATGGTTACAGTAATGAAGGTTGTGTGTCGTAGAGATGGTTACAGTGGTGAAGGTTGTGTGTAGTAAAGATAGTTACAGAGATGAAGGTTGTGTGTAGTAAAGATGGTTACAGTGACGAAGGTTGTGTGTAGTAAAGATGGTTACAGTGGTGAAGGTTGTGTGTAGTAAAGATGGTTACAGAGATGAAGGTAGTGTGTAGTAAAGATGGTTACAGTGGTGAAGGTTGTGTGTAGTAAGGATGGTTACAGTGATAATGGCTGTGTGTAGTAAAGATGGTTACACTGCCCAGGTGAGGCTTGAGTATTCAGCACTAGCACTGAACCCGCACCTTGTGAAGCAGAAACAAAAACTTAAAATAATTCAATGTTTACAATTAGATAGCAGGCGATTGAAGCATTACTTTAAACAGTTCTAATACATCAATACAACTTCTGTTTTGGGATTATAGCTCATACTAGGCTGATTTAACTTTTGCAGAGTGTTAAGTTTTACGAGGGTTCACAATGTATTAATTACGGTCATGGTTATGTTCTATGAAGATCATTGCTTCTTATTTTACTGATTTCACCGTGTCATACTTTTTCAGACTACTCATTATCTTTTTCAAATTAAGTTTACTTACTGCTTTCCTGAAGCACTTCACACTACATATAATAATTCACTTTCAAATTCTTTACTACTTCAGTTCAAACTCGTTTCAATATCGGGATTTTGTGTTGTTTCTTCTTTTCAGTATCTAGTTCATGGCCTCGAATTTTCAACGACATTATTGTTTGTCAACAAATTAATTTTTAGTTAGTTCAAATTATTTATTTTAGTAAGTTATGAAGCATTATATTTATCCATTCAGCCAAATTTAATTGTGAAACAATGTCAATGTATTTCTGCTTATCATCACTCTCAAACTCGTCAAAAAATTATTCTCGCATTCAAAGATATTTCTCAGAGTCATTGGGAATACACAAAAATTTCCATGTCCACCAACAAACCCCATTCTCAAAGATATCAAAGACGATTTTAAAGATCAAGATGGTTCTTCCTGCATATTGTCTCACACAGCTAACATCTGAATAGCCTTCAGAATCATGTATACCACATATGTAAGACTAATCCTAGAGTATGCGGCCCCAGCATGTGGCCTGCACATTGTCATGCACAGAACAAAGCTGGAAAAAGTTCAGAGGTAAATCACTAGTCTAGTCCAAGAACTAAGAGGTTAGAGTTACAAGGAAAGGTGGTGTGAAATGCACCCCACCTCGTTGGAAGACAGGAGAGCTCGAGGAGACCTCATCATTACCTACAAAATTCTAAAAGGAATCGACAGGGGACTTAGTCTCAAATTCTCTCCTTTAAATATTGCACATTTTTACTTTATAATCATCATGTCTCTCATAAGATAAATTTATCATGTTTGATGTAGTTGTTCTTCACCTGTGGAGGTGCGAAAGAATGCAATTAAACTATATAACATCCAATAAATACACTAAGAACAGAAAGAGGACATGTTAATAAGTGTAAAATAAAATTTCTTACAATCGCTTACATCTCCAATATGCACAAAAATTTTCAAAGTGAAGACTTCGACATTGTCAAGTGACAATGAAATGTCAGAGACATTTCGTCTCTGCAAATGTTCTGCATCGTTTGTAATTGCTACATTGCATCATCATTATGCAATGTAGCTCGGCAAGAGTTAAATGTAGCTCCCGGTCTGAGCTCGGCTCGAGCATGATCAATTATCATCATTCCTATTTATCATCATCCCAATTTATCATAACCACCATGACTATTACACTCCCAGCGTCACCACCATGACTATTACACTCCCAGCGTCACCACCATGACTATTACACTCCCAGCGTCACCACCATGACTATTACACTCCCAGCGTCACCACCATGACTATTACACTCCCAGCGTCACCACCATGACTATTACACTTCCAGCGTCACCACCATGACTATTACACTCCCAGCGTCACCACCATGACTATTACACTCCCAGCGTCACCACCATGACTATTACACTCCCAGCGTCACCACCATGACTATTACACTCTCAGCGTCACCACCATGACTATTACACTCCCAGCGTCACCACCATGACTATTACACTCCCAGCGTCACCACCATGACTATTACACTCCCAGCGTTACCACCATGACTATTACACTCCCAGCGTCACCACCATGACTATTACACTCCCAGCGTCACCACCATGACTATTACACTCCCAGCGTCACCACCATGACTATTACACTCTCAGCGTCACCACCATGACTATTACACTCCCAGCGTCACCACCATGACTATTACACTCTCAGCGTCACCACCATGATTATTACAATCCCAACATTGTCACCATGACTATTACACTCCCAACATTGTCACCATGACTATTACACTCCCAACATTGTCACCATGACTATTACACTCCCAACATCATCCCCATGACTATTACACTCCCAGCATCATCACCATGACTATTACACTCCCAGCATCATCACCATGACTATTACACTCCCAACATTGTCACCATGACTATTACACTCCCAGCGTCACCACCATGACTATTACACTCCCAGCATCATCACCATGACTATTACACTCCCAACATCGTCACCATGACTATTACACTCCCAGCATCATCACCATGACTATTACACTCCCAGCGTCACCACCATGACTATTACACTCCCAACATTGTCACCATGACTATTACACTCCCAACATTGTCACCATGACTATTACACTCCCAACATCATCACCATGACTATTACACTCCCAGCATCATCACCATGACTATTACACTCCCAGCGTCACCACCATGACTATTACACTCCCAGCATCATCACCATGACTATTACACTCCCAACATCGTCACCATGACTATTACACTCCCAGCATCATCACCATGACTATTACACTCCCAGCGTCACCACCATGACTATTACACTCCCAACATCGTCACCATGACTATTACACTCCCAACATCATCATGACTATTACACTACCAACATTGTCACTATAACTATTACACTCCCAACATCATCACCATGACTATTACACTCCCAACATTGTCACTATAACTATTACACTCCCAACATCTAACTCTTGACAACACCATTGCCAGCAGTGCCAACATCTCCAGTGTTGCCATATTCACTACTAAGCTGCCAGCATCTAACTCTTCACTACACCATTGCCAGCAGTGCCAACATCTTCTCTGGTCATTGACTATCATCTTGACACTTTCTCATAATAAATCTTTTTCTTGACTTCTTCTTGGCATTTTTATCTTCAGTATTTCACTCGCAGCTTCGTCATGAGTACTTTAATCATCGTCAGCGTGACAAACATGAGGGTTGGGTTACTATAAGACTTTGTAGCTCCTCCACTCACTAAAACAAGAATGGTGCCGTCGAAGTGATTGGACACCATTCCTTTCCTCTATCATATCCTAGTTACTTATCCCCCTTACCCTTTGCAAGTGCTGTATAGTCGTAATGCCTTAGCGCTTTCTCCTGATAATTCCCTTACCCTACGCTAGAAACACTATCATCTTGACTAAATATTCACCATCTGGGATATTTACCTGAGCCTCACTGAGTTCTTCAGGACTCTTTACTTAGACCTCAGTCAAGGATGGATGAGTCTGTCAGGAACCCAGACTTGCCTGAAGGTTATGGAGAAGGGGTCCCGCCTTGGCTCATAGGTCATGATGGAGGATATGAGGCAGGGTCAGGTGTGAAACGCAGGTATGCAGAGGTTGTTCCCCCGGGGTCACAAGACCCACGTATCAAGCGAGCCAGGCAGGGAGTGGTGGGCTCAGTGCCCAGTGCTCTCGCAGAGAAGCTCGCACGCATGAAGACCAAGCTTCAGAAGGTGGAGAAGAACCCACGGAAAAAAGAACACCGGCACAACCACGAAGAACAACGGCAGGCAGAAGTGAAGCAGGGACAAGAAAAAGGTAAGCAGCATGGACAAGAAAAAGATAAGCAGCACGGTCAAGAAAAAGGTAAGCAGTATGGACAAGAAAAAGATAAGCAGCACGGACAAGAAAAAGATAAGCAGTATGGACAAGAAAAAGAGAAAAAGCATAAGCTGGAAAATAATAAAGAACGAAAACAGGGAAAGGAACTAAAAATGAAAAAAATGAAATTATTGAAAAGACATTTTTATATTAAAAATCATTGATGTTATTACTAGGATTAAATAAAATATTTTATCTGAGTTATTTAACTGTTGTTTCCTTATTCCTTGATTTCTGAAGCTGAAAATTAAATGTGCAACAATTTAACAATGTGTCCTAAAATTATTGTTTGGTCAAGAAATGATTACGTTGGTGTGTAGTAAAGACGGTTACAGTGATGATGTTTGTACCTAATAAAGGACTCAGTAACGAAAACTGTACAGTTAGGATGGTTACAGTAATGAAGGTTGTGTGTAGTAAAGATGGTTACAGTGGTGAAGGTTGTGTGTACTAAAGATGGTTACAGTGGTGAAGGTTGTGTGTAGTAAAGATGGTTACAGTGATGCCGATTGTGTGTAGTAAAGATGGTTACAGTGATGAAGGTTGTGTGTAGTAAAGATGGTTACAGTGGTGAAGGTTGTGTGTAGTAAAGATGGTTACAGTGGTGAAGGTTGTGTGTAGTAAAGATGGTTACAGTAATGAAGGTTGTGTGTAGTAAAGATGGTTACAGTGACGAAGGTTGTGTGTAGTAAAGATGGTTACAGTGGTGAAGGTTGTGTGTAGTAAAGATGGTTACAGAGATGAAGGTTGTGTGTAGTAAAGATGGTTACAGTGAAGGTTGTGTGTAGTAAAGATGGTTACAGTTGTGAAGGTTGTGTGTAGTAAAGATGGTTACAGTTGTGAAGGTTGTGTGTAGTAGAGATGGTTACAGAGATGAAGGTTGTGTGTAGTAAGGATGGTTGTAGTGATGAAGGTTGTGTGGGTGTGTGTAGTAAAGATGGTTACAGTGATGAACGTTGTGTGGGTGTGTGTACTAAAGATGGTTACAGTGGTCAAGGTTGTGTGTAGTAAGGATGGTTACAGTGATGAAGGCTGTGTGTAGTGAAGATGGTTTCACTGCCCAGGTGAGGCTTGAGTATTCAGCACTAGCACTGAACCCACACCTTGTGAAGCAGAAACTAAAACTTAAAATAATTCAAAGTTTACAATTAGATCGTAGGTGACTTGAGAGGCTTGAGCTTTGAGGACAGGATGAGAAAACTCTCCCTCACGACCTCTATGGAGAAACAAGGATTGCTACATTCACAATCCTAAGGGGAAGAGTCCAAGTGAATTAAGGAAGCCAACTTAAATTAAAGAGAGGATAGGTAATATGAACGTCATTGCAAGTTGTACAAAGAGTTGAGTTGAAGAGAAGTAAGGAAGTTGTGGCACCTTGTACGGGGGTCGGACACTGGAGTGCAGAGGAGGAAGAGCTTGGTGAAGTCAATTCCATCCATAACTTTAACAAAACTAAATTGAGATGAAACTAACGCGTCAGATATTTGATGTTAGGAGGCGACCAAGAATAAAGAACAAGGTCTTATATGCCAATAGTCACTGATAGGCAACCCTTCGCTTCCTCTCCTCCTCATCTGACACCTCCCCTCCTCCTGCGCCTCAGACTCCCCCTCCCCCCTCACTGTGGGATCACGCTGGTACCTCACACCTCACACCAGGTCACACTGGTGTAGCACAATAACAGTGCCTCACATTCACCGCCCAACAAACAGCTCACCTGCTGTTTACGACCAACTGAGCGGAGAATAATGAAGCCCCAGCCGGTAATTAAGACATGACACCTGCCTCATATACCCACCTGTCTGCTGCCTCCAGCCACTCCCTGCTGGCCTCCAGAGTCATGTGGTGCACGAGCTGACGGTAAGCACAAGGGCGCCATCAGCGACACGCAGCCCACTACCCCGGACGCTGCTGGATGACTGAACATATTTGGCCCAACTCTCTAGCACAGCTGCAGACACATAGGAAGTGAAGGCAGTTGCAATATCAGGAGAAACTCGTTGCAGCGGCAGTAGGTGAACTAGACACGGTGTGCACTGTGCAGCTGCTCCGTAGCCGTGATAAACACCCGCTGGCTCGGGGCGAGGAACACGGCGCCTACACTCCCCCACCAACTCTCTCACTCACTTCATCAACATTACTGTAGCACAACATGATACAACTACATGACGTAATTACGGTGTTATGAAAGTGGGGAGGTGCAAAAGGGGAAGGTGGGGAAAGAGCAGTGGGTGAAGGAGGGGGTGGTGCAGTGGGTGAAGGTGGGGTGGTGCAGTGGGTGAAGGTGGGGTGGTGCAGTGGGTGAAGGTGAGGTGGTGCAGTGGGTGAAGGTGGGGTGGTGCAGTGGGTGAAGGTGAGGTGGTGCAGTGGGTGAAGGTGAGGTGGTGCAGTGGGTGAAGGTGGGGGAGGTGCAGTGGGTGAAGGTGGGGAAGGTGCAGTGATGAAGAAGGGAGAGGTGCAGTAGGTGAAGGCAGGGTGGTGCAGTGGGTGAAGGTGGGGGAGGTGCAGTGGGTGAAGGTGGGGGAGGTGCAGTGATGAAGAAGGGGGAGGTGCAGTAGGTGAAGGCAGGGTGGTGCAGTGGGTGAAGGTGGGGGAGGTGCAGTGGGTGAAGGTGGGGGAGGTGTAGTGATGAAGAAGGGGGAGGTGCAGTAGGTGAAGGTGGGGTGGTGCAGTGAGTGAAGGTGTAACGGGGGGTGGGGAGAAATGGCTCTCTCTTGTCCATTATTCCAACCCCCCAGTTAACTAACGAGTTCGGGGGAAACAGCTCTCTCTAGTCCGTTATCCCGTCCTCAGTTAGCTAACTATTCTAGAGCACCTCCAGAGTTCCTACGGCAACCTCTCTCGTTCCATACCTTGTAACCTAGGTATTTGACTACCTAGGTGCGGGGACTACTAGGCGCCTTAACTTGATCAGCTACCCGAAACTCTAGAATACATTTCACTGCCACAAACGTTTAAAAGAAACGAAAGGGAAGAGATAAATAATGAAGTAATTAGTGAGGGTGTGGGGTGAGAGAGGTAGAGAAGTGGGAGGAGCGAGGAGGGTCATTAGTTGAAAGTGAGAGTTTGGAGAGGGGTGGAGGGAGAGGTGTAGATAGATAGAAGTAGAAGAGTAGATAGTAGAAGTAGAAGAGTAGATAGTAGAAGAAGAAATGCTGCCACCATCCATTCAAGACCATTACATACAAGACAAGGAATGGAACTTGTCTGTATCACAATATTCTCAAAAGAGGTTATAAAAAGGTCATTATTAGTATGTTCCATCTTTCATGTACTCATTAAGTCATGAAACCACAGAGGCTTTCTCATCTCAACTCAAAACTCTAGGGAACAAAGTTAAAGACAATTTAAACCAATAAATTCATAATTATATTTCACATGAAGTATCATAATTTAAGCAATTCCAATGTTCAAGATTAATATGCCAAGTGAGCCATCATCCAAGAATTCAAGAACCCAACAACTTGACTGCCCCTGATCCTCACACAACACTTGTAAACACGACCAAGTCACCTTAATGTTCAACTCACCAAATGTCTGCCTATAGCTGGATAGAGATGGAGGGGGGGGGGGGGGGTCTGAAGTTGACAGAGACTGTCCCGCCCCGCCGGCATGACAGCCTCCCTGGCTAGACCGTCTTCTCCTCTGCTTTGCTGGCTCCTCTCTCCTCTATGCTCTGCTCTCCGATTATATATTGGGGAACCTAGTAACTAACTCTGCCCACAAGTAGATAGCCTCAGGCACTCTACCAAGCCACTCCTTAAACGTCAGCATGTTTGAAGGCCAATTATCAGATTCGCAGAAGCAAGGTGGAATTCGCATGATCTGACCTCAGGTCAACTTGAGGTCATTAACGCTTAGAGGTGTGAGACTCAGGCCGACAACCTGGCGCCTCTCAAATCCTTGTCTGAGACTCATATATCTCTAAGTATGATTAAATAAAACTAAACCAAACACCTTACGGTGTTACATCTCCCCTTCTCCCCGAAATAAAGTTTTTGCAACACTGCTGAAGCAAGCTAGCTGTATGCAATAACTTTATGAACTGAAAAAAATACATCCTAGCTAAACAAATATACATCATCCTACTCTAAAAAAATAAATATTTAGACAGACGTCCATTGTCTCTGGCTGGGCGACGTCACTGCTTGGTCTTGTAGATAGTCCTGTACCATATTTCTTCAACACAACTGCCTCTGTCGCTTCTCCGTCGTTAACACACAACAACCCTTGGCCAACCAGGTAGCCGTTACTTCTTGCACTGCGCACAGGACCATGGAATTTAGTTGTCCCAGCTGATCTGTAATTGGCCCTACGTCAGTCACCATGAGAGACGTATATTGGGGTTCTTCACAGCTATAGGGACTACAAGTTTCGAGACCTCCATATAGTTGCCACCAGTAGAAATCCCATCCTACTTTTCTCCTCCCTGTTGCTCCAGCACGCCTCCTTCAGAGAGCCACTTCTGACGGCTACATCAAGTCCGCTCGACACAGGAGGAATCACTCAACAGAGCAACATGCTTGCAGGAGGGGCGGCCAGTTAAGGCAAATGATTCTGTCTTGCAAGTACGCTCCATGCAATGATGCTGTGTTACGAACCCGGATCCGAGGTTCGTGCACGGAGCCGTGACAACCTGCGCCATCTGTGGGTCAGCTCCCGAAACCCCCGCCAAACGGACGACGACACCTGGTGAGGACAGCGTGTACTGGCCTCGAGGACCAGTTTCCAGTCTGGTTCAGCGCTCAACACCGCCGCCACTGACCTCTGGTGAGGTGGTGCTTCGACGACAGCGCAATCTATGGACTGGATACGTCAGGTGTTTGTGCCCGAGCCTGTAAGTGAGGTGTTGTAGTGTCCTAGTTATTGATGACGTGTCTGCTTACAGAGTCGACCTGGGACCGCTGTGTTGAAGGTTGAGTCAGTCTACCCGAGGCAGCCAGTCTCCATACTTTGAACCTAGCTGCAGCTGTTGTGAAGTCGTCCCCCCCGGAAGAACACTGTGGTGTGTTAGCCTGCCAGTGGAGTGGCAGTAAAAGGATTTACCCGGGACCTACTGTTGGAGACGATCATCCACTGGGGTACTGAAGACAGGAGAGTGATTTGTGGTGTCACACGAGGCTCCTGTCTAGGGCGTTCCCCATTTATCGTTCGTGGAGTGGCCGTACCAGCCTTGTTGGCTCAGAACCTGCCAGCAGACCAGCTGGACGTGTGGTTGACGGCCTCCACGGCGGTGCCCCCAGTGGACCTGTGTTTTGGCTGACCTGTGGCCAGGGTAGACTCAACTTCTTTGGAGAATTAATTGTGAGGCCACGAAGAAAGCACCAAGGATTCGGCACCGAGAGTTATGGCACCAGCGTCTTCAGCAGAAGACATCGATTGTGGATTAATCCCCTTGTAAAGTGTTAATACCCCTCCACCCTTGTGCACTCTTTTGTTTTATATATTTAATCGGTGATGGTGAAAATTATAATATTAAGTTCTTAGCTTTCTTTCCCTACTCCCTTTAAGTTACTTGCGTCACGGATCTCATCCCTTGATAGCCTTCTGGCTTGGGAACGGATATCTATATCTGACTCTAACAACATCAGAGTGAGAACCCCGTTGCGTCCCGAGAGGGTCGTAACATGCTGACACCAGCAAGGGACACTAGGCATCGTGTCTCACTCAGCTTGTCTTATCTTCTCCTCTTCTTTCTTCTCTCTTTTCTCTTCTTTCTTCTCTCTTCCTCCTCCCATGGGTCTTTGACAAGCGACTTGGGGTCCGTCTATCCTGGGGTCCATCCTGGATAGACCGATGTTGGTAGGACAGACTGGAGTCGTTGTTGTTCCTCTTTCATCTTTACTGGGTCGTCTGGGGTCGTCTGCAGATCGACCTGGGGTCCACTGGGGTCCGTCCGTCTTGGGGTCCACTGGGGTCCGTCCGTCCTGGGATCCACTGGGGTCCAGTCCATCCTGGGGTCTACTGGGTAGACCATTTTAACTGCCCGAGAGGGCTGCATCTTGGGGGTCCCCCGGGGTGGTGGTGGTGGTGGTGGAGCCATGACATCCAGGTAGTGGGCTGGTGATAAACGCCCGTGAGTTTGGTACAAGGCAGCCGTCTCCCTCTTCTGTGTATGCGCGCTTCTCCACTGGCTCCAACCTGGGAATGAACATAAAGGCAACAATACCCGTGTTCCAAAATGTTGTGTGACCCTGCAAGTTGTATAGGGTTCACACAGTCCAATCAAAACGCTCTCAACCTGGCAACGACTACACTTAAATTTTAAAAATGCAATTAACACTGAATGATATTGACTTGGTGGAACATAAAACAGTAACAGAGTAAAGTTTAGAGAAGAGAGAATAAGGTCGTCACTGCTTTTAACTTGTCACTAAACGAATCTCCACCAAAAATATCAATACTAATAGAGACAAAACACTAGCCTAACTTAACTATACCGTTCCCAATCTTACGTACTTAAATATCCGTTACTCCCACCCTTAACCTACAGCCACCTACGTGACCCAGAGTGTTTCCCTGCTTCTCCGCAGGTCCACAACTCCAAACTTTTGCCACCCCTATGACCAGACTATCTAACGTCGAGCGTCCCCAACGTGAAGTCTACTGACATACTAAGCCTCCATGGCTAGCATGTTGTACAATACCAGTACACCTCGGGTTATTGCGTTCAAATGGAGTAAAACAGTCGATCACAATAATCTGAGCAGAACCACCACTTAAAACTACTTAAGAACTACACCTGCCACTCCCCAACTGACCTGGCAACCAGCGGAGGCTGGGTGTCCCCCTGGGACTTGCGGGGTCACCTGTCACACTCAGCTGACCTGCACTACCACCAACCACTAAGTTCCCAAATCGCCAAAATTATCACTAACATAAATCACTACACACGCAAGTTCTGGTGACCATTATCTGAACTTCACAAAACTCACAAAATCACTAAAACACATCGCCAGAGAATCACTATCTGCTAACCTGAAAAACTCGCTAACTTGCGAATATTAAACACCCGTCAAGATAAACACCCTGATAGCGCCTGAGTAGCAAAAGGACACATGGGACTGAACAATGTTAAACTAATACCTGTTACATTAAACATTGTTCAACACCGCTGACATCATTGTAACAGGGGTGGGGTAAATGGCTCTCTCTTGTCCATTATTCCAACCCCCCAGTTAACTAACGAGGTCGGGGGAAACAGCTCTCTCTAGTCCGTTATCCCATCCTCAGTTAGCTAACTATTCTAGAGCACCTCCAGAATTCCTAAGGCAACCTCTCTCGTTCAACACCTTGTAACCTAGGTATTTGACTACCTAGGTGCTACGACTACAAGGCGCCGTAACTTGATCAGCTACCCGAAACTCTACAAAGAACTCTAAAATACATTTCACTGCCACAAACGTTTAAGAGAAACGAAAGGGAAGAGATAAATAATGAAGTAATTAGTGAGGGTGTGGGGTGAGAGAGGTAGAGAAGTGGGAGGAGCGAGGAGGGTCATTAGTTGAAGAGGGGAGGAGGGAGAGGGGTGGAGAGTTTGGAGAGGAGTGGAGTTAGAGGTGTAGATAGATAGAAGTAGAAGAGTAGATAGTAGAAGTAGAAGAGTAGATAGTAGATGAAGAAATGCTGCCACCATCCATTCAAGACTATTACATACAAGACAAGGAATGGAACTTGTCTGTATCACAATATTCTCAAAAGAGGTTATAAAAAGGTCATTATTAGTATGTTCCATCTTTCATGTACTCATTAAATCATGAAACCACAGAGGCTTTCTCATCTCAACTCAAAACTCTAGGGAACAAAGTTAAAGACAATTTAAACCAATAAATTCATAATTATATTTCACATGAAGTATCATAATTTAAGCAATTCCAATGTTCAAGATTAATATGCCAAGTGAGTCATCATCCAAGAATTCGAGAACCCTACAACTTGACTGCCCTTGATACTCACACAACACTTGTAAACACGACCAAGTCACTTTAATGTTCAACTCACCAAGTGTCTGCCTATAGCTGGATAGAGATGGAGGAAAGAGGGGGTCTGTAGTTGACAGAGACTGTCCCGCCCCGCCGGCTGACAGCCTCCCTGGCTAGGCCGTCTTCTCCCTCTGCTTTGCTGGCTCCTCTCTCCTCTATGCTCTGCTCTCCGAGTATATATTGGAGAACCTAGTAACTAACTCCGCCCACAAGTAGACAGCCTCAGGCACTCTACCAAGCCACTCCTTAAACGTCGGCATGTTTGAAGGCCAATTATCAGATTAGCAGAAGCAAGGTGGAATTCGCATGATCTGACCTCAGGTCAACTTGAGGTCATTAACGCTTAGAGGTGTGAGACTCAGGCCGACAACCTGGCGCCTCTCAAATCCTTGTCTGAGACTCATATATCTCTAAGTATGATTAAATAAAACTAAACCAAACACCTCACGGTGTTACAAAGGTGGGGGAGGAGCAGTGGGTAAAGGAGGGGGTTGTGTAGTGGGTGAAGGTGGGGGAGGGGAGGTGCAGTGGGTGAAGGAGGGGGAGGTGCAGTGGGTGAAGGAGGGGGTGGTGCAGTGGGTGAAGGTGGGGGCGGTGCAGGGGGTGAAGGTGGGGGAGGTGCAGTGGGTAAAGGTGGGGGAGGTGCAGTGGGTGAAGGTGAGGGGAGCTGCAGTGGGTGAAGGAAGGGGAGGTGCAGTGGTTGAAGGAGGTGGAGGTGCAGTGGTTAAGGTGGGGGTGGTGCAGTGGGTGAAGGAGGGGGTGGTGCAGTGGTTAAGGTGGGGGTGGTGCAGTGGTTGAAGGTGGGGGAGGTGCAGTGGATGAAGGAAGGAGAGGTGCAGTGGGTGAAGGAGGGGGTGGTGCAGTGGGTGAAGGACGGGGTGGTACAGTGGGTGAAAGTGGGGGAGGTGCAGTGGGTGAAGGAGGGGGTAGTGCATTGGGTGAAGGACGGGGTGATGCAGTGGGTGAAAGTGGGTGAGGTGCAAGGTGAGAAGGGAACTTTGGACAGGAAATCCCCTGTAACACTTTGTCCTGAACGACCCTGGAACACGTCACACATGAGGAACATGGAGCACATTATCCTGAAGAGGCACGGAACATGGTATCATGGCGAGTCCAAGAGCAAATAACAATCAATATCCCATGGAACATATACAGAAGAGGCACTGAAAAGTTCAGCTTGGAAAGCTTTTGAACACATCGTCCAGGTGAGCCTTGGGAAATAGTATTTTCGAAAACCTTGGCGTTGGGTGGTAAGTGTAGGGTACTGGTGGTGAGGAAGGTGGAGCAGGGTAGTCTAGGCTTTTGGTGATGAGGATGGTGGAGAAGGGTAGTGTAGGCTACTGGTGATGAGGAAGATGGAGTAGGGTAGTGTAGGCTACTTGTGACGAGGAAGGTGGAGCAGGGTAGTGTAGGCTACTGGTGATGAGGAAGGTGGAGCAGGGTAGTGTAGGCTACTGGTGATGAGGAAGGTGGAGCAGGGTAGTGTAGGCTACTGGTGATGAGGAAGGTGGAGCAGGGTAGTGTAGGCTACTGGTGATGAGGAAGGTGGAGCAGGGTAGTGTAGACTACTGGTGATGAGGAAGGTGGAGCAGGGTAGTGATGGGTGGGTCAATACACCATAATGGTCCTTGTTCACCAAACCTGCAATTATCCAGGATTGATAAAACAAGCAATATCAGTTGAAGTTTTTCGTGCTCACAGTCCCAGTGGCCTCAGTGTTGTGACGCTTCATCAGTGTTGTCTATGTGTGTTGTGATGCTTCATCAGTGTTGTCTGTGTGTGTTGTGACGCCTCATCAATGTTGTCTGTGAGAGTTGTGACGCCTCATCAGTGTTGTCTGTGAGAGTGTCAGGTGATAGGCGGGAAGGTTACTATCAGAAGAAAACGACAAGCCATTACGACTATATAGCCCTGGGAAAGGATGGTGCCCAACCACTCGGACGGTCGGGGATTGAACGCCGACCTAAAACGAGCAGTGGTAAAAATAGTCGTGTGGGTCTGAATGTGTCCCAGGCACGATGTTGTCAGAAATCCGACACACACGTTAATATACTTCAGTTACCCTTTTAAAATCAGTGAATGGGATTTCGTGCCGTCATCAACACCACGTAAATATGTACTGTCATTTCTTTTAAACCAAAGTCTAGTGTTTAAACTTAATAAAATAGTTTTCACTAGGACTGAATATTAATAAATACACCAGAAATATATCTTGACTCCCCATTCCTTAAGACACAGATAGAAGCAGCAGATATTGTTGGACCGTCAGCTGAGGGAGGAGGGAGGCGAATCACAGAGAGAGAATGTAAACAGAGGAACACCAAACAGAGAGGGCTCCATATGAGCAAGCACAACGTGTCATAGACTCCCAAAATATGAGTCAACCAACCGAGTTATCTTGAGGTTATCTTTATTTGGGGCTTTTAGTGTCCCCGTGGCCTGGTCCTCGACCAGGCCTCCACCCTCAGGCAAGCAGCCCGTGACAGCTGACTAACTCCCAGGTACCTATTTACTGCTAGGTAACAGGGGCATAGGGTTATATCTTAGAGGTTATCTTGAGATGATTTCGGGGCTTTTTAGTGTCCCCTGGTGCCCGGTCCTCGACCATGCCTCTACCCCCAGGAAGCAGCCCGTGACAGCTGACTAACACCCAGGTACCTATTTTACTGCTAGGTAACAGGGGCATAGGGTGAAAGAAACTCTGCCCATTGTTTCTCGAGGCGCCTGGGATCGAACCCAGGACCACAGGATCACAATTCCAGCGTGCTGTCCGCCCGGCCGACCGGCTCCCTATTAACTACCACAGCAACCTCTACAACAACAAGAATAACTGAGTATCTGTCTTACCCATTATCTATTTCATGTTTTTGTCCATTTACTGTCTTGATGAGTCTGGCGGTTATACTGTGAGCTTAAACTCAACAAAGTAAGTGTTTTACTAAGCACTACACACACACAATATTCATGTCACACCTGTACATCATATGTTAATGTTCCATTACTAATGTACTTCATTTGGCAGGTAAATTGTGATTTGGAGTTACTGAAAAGATAGGCTGGCCCACACAAACTGTAAAGTTTCTGGCAACACTAGTTGTACACCGACGCTACAGTGCCAGGCGCCATTACGTGGCACTCTGAAGCACATGTAGCCACACCCTAAACAGTTGTTGGCTTAAAATAGCCAGCCTAATCAGGCCATACCTACAGTATAAGTTAAGGATTTACACAAATCTTTTTGCAAAAAGTAGATAGATTTAATAATATTGAAGATTAAGCCACCATATGTGCTGTAATTTATATTTTGCAATTATAGCTTATAATATATCCACTCATAGGTGGCATAAGTTATAATTGTCCCCCCCAAACTATGTATAGATAAGTTCCGGCAGGCTGAATCAAAATACAGTCCACTTATATCATAATTAATACAATATTTAAGTTAATAATAAATTATATTTAAAATAAGTATATGCCTGCTAGGATTCTCCCACATAAATATGGACCTCAACGAACCGGATAAGCTAGAATTAACCCAGTAGTTCATCAAATCTAGGATCAACATAAACTACTGAGTGAAATATTTACATATATATATAAATTACAGCAGAAATGGACTGCTAAACAATTTTCTCGCCTAACTTACTCAATCTCAGGTCACCGTGAACAGAACTTACAGCAGGCATTAATATTGTTCCAATGACTGAACCAAGAGAACAATTTTGCTAAATCATTACTAGTGGTTGATAAGAGGCTAATTATACTTATAAATTTATATATAAGTATTTATATATAAACATTACAACATATTGCACTATACCAATAACTGCATATTACCATTATTTATAGCCAACTCTTATACAAGGGGCAGGACATTATTAGACTGGTGTTGTACAGCAACCTAGTCTAACTTAATTAATTGTACTAGCCTGGTGTAAGGAAAGGGGTTTACACTTGTCTAGAGTTGAACCAATTGTACAGCCAAGCAAGTATATATATTTTATTGTGCTGTTCTTATAACAACATGAGTTGTGTTGTACATTTACCATTACCATAGTAATAATTTAACTTTAATCATTTCACCTTTGAATGTTAATCTGTGACTCTGTACCAACTAAGAGTGATATAGATGACCTAACTTGAGGTGAATCGATCATAGATACAAGGATACCACTCAAATCACAATGTGTATGATTATATAATGTTTATTAATTAAATGATAAACGGCTCTAGTTCAAGCCATAGAAGCAGCCCAAGTCCAAGCCCATCAAGGCTTTGCTCTCGTACAACTGCAGCATGGCTAGCCCAAACAGTCATTATGTCTACTGCAGGAAAAGTGAAAGTGATCTCCACTGTTATGAAAGGCCATTTATCCAGACAGATCAATAAATGCGAGGATTTATACACACAAACTCCAGTTAATCATGTTGAACTGGAGGGTCATCATAAGGTTACCGAGAGAAAATTTGAACAAGTAGGAAGCCAAATACAGAAATATCAGGATGTTCTTACTGACACTGCAATAGATGAAGCAACAAGAGAGGCTGTCGTGCAAGAACAGGCAGGTTATGAAGATGCCATTCAAATCAAGATACAACAGTTTAGTAATAAAATAATGCATTGCAAGGCAACAACAAACATTACAGCCACAGCTTCCAAAAATCCACACAACCAAACGTCAAACTACCATCAATTAGTCTACCTACTTTCTCTGGAACAGTGGATGAAAATTGGGATAACTTCTGGAACAAATTTGTTGACTCAGTAGATGCTAATGCCAATATAGCTAAGACCACCAAATTTACATACATACAAGCTATATTAAAGGGTGAAGCGTTAAAAGTGGTCTGTAATTTAACATTGTCAGATGATGGCTATGATAAGGAGTACAGCTCCTTAAAGAAAATTATGCTGAACCAGAATGAGCTATCAGACTTTTAAAACAAAAATTGGTGGATATACCAGCAACAGATGGATCCGTTGACTCACTCCAAGCCTTTAGATTGGAGCTTGAGTCCTTACTCAAAGCACTTAGCCTTAAAATAAACCTAGGTGAATCAGATTGGATAATTCAACTTTTTGTAAGACACAAGTTACCCACTGAAATACTGGATAAGTTGTGTGCCTTAAATAACAAATCTTCTCTGACAGTAAAGGAGATTACAGAAGGTCTACGCTCTGTTATAGAACGAAAAAGAGACAACACAGAGAGTAAATCAACACCTAAACCTTCGTTAAACACCCATAGTAAACAACAGAGTACAACCCGTACTCTAAGTAAATCTAAACCAACTACCACCACACCAAGGTGGAAACAAGGCAGTGTGGGCACAAATGCAGTGGGTCCCTCCAAACCTACCTTGAGGTTACCTTGAGGTGCTTCCGGGGATTAGCGTCCCCACGGCCCGGTCGTCGACCAGGCCTCCTGGTTGCCGGACTGATCAACCAGGCTGTTGGACGCGGCTGCTCGCAGCCTGACGTATGAGTCACAGCCTGGTTGATCAGGTATCCTTTGGATGTGCTTATCCAATTCTCTCTTGAACACTGTGAGGGGTCGGCCAGTTATGCCCCTTATGTGTAGTGGAAGCGTGTTGAACAGTCTCGGACCTCTGATGTTGATAGAGTTCTCTCTCAGAGTACCTGTTGGTACCTCAGAGTACCATTAACCTACAGTTAATGTGTCACCCAAAACAGTGACTCCCAAAGGTGCTGTTAACGTCTGGAGGCCATGTGTGTTGTGTGAAGAAGAACAGTCTATGTACAACTACAATACTTACCAAGATCGTGCTACACGTGTGAGACGACTCAAGGAGTTGCACAGATGTACTAGGTGTCTAAGATCAAATAAACCCGATACCTGTGCAACTCAAATGTGCACCTGCAACAGGTGCAATAAGAGTCAACGCCATACAGTATTGTGTAGGGACTCAAGTACAAAGTCTACCACCCACAGGTGGAGTAAGGAACTTCCACTTCAGAACAGCTCTGTAAATTATTTCCAGATGTAAGTGTACTATCACCAAAGTCTGATCATAAATCAGCTTTGCCCACTGCCCAATTAATCCTTAAAAACAGAAGATCCAAGGTCACCATACATAGATTATTTGACCAAGGATCCCAAATGACCTTTATCTCCCATGAGTTAGTAGATACCTTGAAACTCAAGTCTGTATGAGAGACAAAATTAGACATAGCAGGATTCCTGACTAACTCAGGAGTCCGAGTTCAAGAAAATACAACCTGGAGTACGTTTAGGCGGTTATGTTCGACCGGTACTTGCTCTTGTAGACAATTTCCCATCAGACCTGTATGTTTATGGTCTAGAAACAACAGCCAAATTCCTGGAAGAAAAGAGAATCAAGTTGGCTGAAAATCACATCTGGCAACCTCTCCAATATTGACATCTTTATCGGTTCAGATGTCAACCATCAGCTTATCAAAGGAAAAGATGAAAAACAGGGAATGAACCTTTTAATGTGTGTAGGTGGCTATTTGCTAAAAAGCCAAGTATTATGGCTGAAGCAACCCGCACCTGTAGACCACTAACATGCCAACCCCGTGATGGTTGCATGAATAGGAGAACAGTCTCCATTACAATTCAGAGACATGTCTGAGGATGAGCTTGATCCCCCTGTACATAAATTATGGGACCTGATAACTCTCAGCCGGGTGATGAACTAGGCCTGAAAAACCTAGTCCAGATGATGAGTGGACTTACAAACAATACCTTGACTCAGTTGTCTAGAGAGATAATCAATACTGGGTCAGGTTACCATGGAAGCTGAATTACCCTCAACTACCCATCAACCATTTCATTGCACAAAACCAATTAAGGTGATGCACTTACAAAGACATCCTGAGAACTTGAAATTGTACCATGATATAATCCAACAACAACTCGGTAACAAATTTATCGAGGTTGAAACAAATGATGACACAAAGGAAGGACACTACCTGCCACACCACCGAGTACTGAAAAATTCAGCTACTACCCCAATAAGGATAGTATTTAATTGCAATGCTAAGACTAAGCAGAATAGTATTTCATTGGATGACTGCCTTCAAACTGGCCATAGTCTGACACAAAGGCTATACAACGTGCTTTAAAGTTTCACATCGGGACTTATGCATACACTACCGACATCAGTAAGGCCCTTAAACTGCGCATGGCGTATATATACGCCCTGAGTAACATGTCCCATGGTGCGCATGGCGTATATATACGCCATAGGGTGCCAGGCCTGATTCAAATGGCCCGCGGCTACACAGGGTTCACAGTAGCTTCCTCAGGGCTCTTGTAAACAGATGCCATTTAAAAAAAAAATCGTGGGCAATATTCTCAGGTGTGAGAGGCACAGTGCTGTTGGAGCAACCAAGGCCGGCGCACGCAGCATGAGCGAACAGCATTGCTGTTCAGCTTGTGACCACAGCATCGCCGAAAAATGTCAAAATAAATATATAATTGTTATTATTTAGCGATGACAATATTACAGATGACCCATGACTGTGATATAAATAACCAGGGTTGTGATAATAGCAGGATTGTTGTAATAATTAGCGTTGTGGGAGGAGTGATGCTGAGAGATGGAGGGAGACAGCATCGTTTACTGACTGTGTGGCTAGCTGTTATTGTCTGCATTCACCATACCAGGTCAGTGGTTCTTTATGGTGAACACAAATGTAGATACTTATATATAATGTGTGTATTTGTGTAATAACAGCAAAAGGATTATGCTGGGAGGAGCCATATGGGTGACGGAGGTGACGTCGTCTGCACGATTTGTCTAGCTGTCTAGAGGGTGGCCACTATGCTCTTTGGGCGTACTACAAGCTTAGGTGTACAGTTACGGTGCATAAAACATGTAGATATTTATATATAATATGTGTATATAGGGTAATAACACTGCAAAAGGTATTGTTGGGGGAGAAAGTTTAGTGCGTGTGACCTTGAAAGAGTGAGGGAGCCGCCAGCCGCCATCTGTGTATAGCGACGACTCTTAGTGCCTGAACTAACTATATCAGCTTAGCTGTACAGTTGTGGTGAGCAAAATATATACATACTTATATATAACGTCTGTATATAGTGCAATAACACCACAAATGGCATTGTTGGGGGAGAAAGTTTAGTGCGTGTGTTGAGGGAGTGGCAGCGAGTGGCTGGCTGGTGTTGTGGGATATTTGGGCTTGATTCTGATTAATTAATAATTAAAGTAGTAAATTAAATTACGAAGGACCACCCGCTTTTAAAGTAAAGAGGGAAACTGAGAATTTCAGATCATTAGATAAAATTCTAGAGAAAACCAGTGACTATGGATATGACTAGAAAGTATGATCATAAGAATAATTAATGGGCTGTATTATTAAAGAAACAAACCTCAAACACCTACATTGGGGGGTTATTGCTGGAGGTAAGTACGTCCAGGAATCAGTGTGGTTCGTTCACTAATTCAATTAATAATAATCTAATCCTATAAATAATGCTGAATATAATATTATTCATATAAAGAAGAACATGAATATGAGCATAGTAATGAGTTACAGTAAATCACACATTAATATTAAACATTCTGAATGTATCAAATTGCAAGAATATGGTTAAAAAAGAAATAAGCCTTAGCTTGTAGTAGGTTCCTTTAGATAACCCTGGAAGTCCTCTTAATCTCCAAGTCTGGTACACTGACGAATGGCACGGTTAACATGGAGAAGACAGCATGAGGAATTCGTCTCTCGAGCTGCAAGATAAATAACTACCAGTAGCAATTGATTTAACTACTCAATTCATATTCAAGATTATTGATATCTACAGATGGAATTCTAATCACCTGTTATTAGGTGTTATCTCGCCGCGTGACGAACAATCACCCCGCTATTATTAAACCTGTAAATGATGCATCAAATAAAGGGTACTTAGCTGTGGGCACTGTATAAGTATTAAGATTGCCGTAATTTCGCATCCCAGGCTCCGGTGAACCTATCCTGGATTGATGCGTTTCAAGCTGGCTGATCACGTGTCGTCAGGAACCAAGTCTAGGGGTCCCTCATTTAACACCAGCACTAGTTGAAGATATTATCTGCAAGGTCGTTCACGCCTCACAGTGGCGGCTTTCATCTGAGGATGAATAACACCTGCCCGATTTGCTGGGCAATGGCGTCGTTTATGAGTACGGTAAGCACAGTTTTGCCTCCTTCCGGCTCTGCACGTGTCCGCGTACCGACTGTGGGGGATGGCGTCCCTCCAACCCACACCGAGTCGACGTTCATAACACAAATTATTGTCTTGAACATTAATATTTCTCGCATTCGCGCTTGAAACTCTAAAGACTGGACGGGTTTATTATTTAGAGGAACGAAATATTATTATTTAACTATTTAAGAATAGTAAATATATAAGGGGGAGGAATTAATGTCTCCCCATGGCATTCATTGATGACGTTAACTCTATCGCGAGGTAGACGCTATGATTCTAACGCTCTATTCGGCTTTTAGTTAGAGAACAATTCGTCTGCAATCAGTTGTCATACAGAATGCTTTAATTATGGAGAATCGTATTTAATTCTCACACAAATTGAATATAATGTGTTTTACTGTAAAGAAATCTGACGCAATACTGGCGTCAGGTGACGTGAGAATTCTAGCCTAATGCACAGATGAATTATTAGTACAGGAGAATTCTACGAGTTGTTAATTTTACTTACTACAATATTTAGTATGGTTAGTAATAAGTAATGAGAATACAACAATGCTGTATTCGATGTTGGAAATATCCAACATAACTCCAGGGGGGGATTCCCAGGGTCGCAGTGTACTGTGTTGTACTGACCTATCCCGAAGTGATATTAAGATTAATACATTAGTATGTTAGTATGTTAGTACACACATAACGAACGTCCCGGATTTATCAAGGACTTACAAGAACTTGAGTCTTGCTATTTACATGTCAACTGAAACATGTTGTTTGTAGCTTACACAATATTTATAGAATTTAACTCTCCCAATTAAAACTAACAGAATCTACGGTGATGCGATATCCTGGTCATAGTGACGTGTAATGTTTCGTTACGTGATATCACATCGTAGTTTCATCATGGTTATCTAAGTGAGATGTGAAGGAAATTACTCTTCTTCAGAGTTGTAATAGGCTTGCAGTTTCCCTTAGTGGAAACATGTATTAAATATTGAAACATTAAATGATTAAATTATCCGTAATCAGGAACGCTCTAAAGCTCACAATAAACTCAACAACTAGGGTCGCAGTGACAAGTAATGGTGTATTACGTAGCTGCTGAATCGTAGGTAAACTCAGAATAAGTTCCTAAGAACTGATAACACTATTGTATAATTATACAGTAAAGTATTATTAGTCATTTAAGATCAAGGAGACTATGACACTACAGTAAGGTCACTGTCTAGGGTCGCTGTGACTTGTAACTATTGAGTTACTAGACAATAACATCACGCAGTATCATGATCACCCCAAATTCAAATGAGGAAGTTGAATTTAATGTGCACTGCCGTGCAGTAGTCATGCTGACTGATGGTACAACTAATTTGCTAACTAGCTAAATTAATAGAAAAGTAGAGAACTGAAAAGTTTATTCATTAAAATCAAGGAAAATTCTGAGTCGACAGTGAGATTAGTAGCCTAGTCATTCTGACTTATGAGCTAATTAAATGGCAGCTCATAGGCTTGACACTGTAAACTGGTTAGTACGAAATCACCTTTACATGAATTTGAGTTTATTAGATCAGTCTCTATAAGTATAGTCAACTGTAATTAATGGTGAGTACAGATTAGGTTAGTACTCAGTTGACACTACTAAAGTCTCTAAACCTACCTAAATAAATGGTTTGAATTTCTAACCTACCTAAGTAAGAGACTAAGCTAATTGTGAGCAAAAATGTACTCGAATTAACATTGTGAGCAGTATTGAGCTCATTAACTGGTCGAGCTATATTGAACTCGTGAACATGGTGAGCTACAGTGAGCTCGTCAACAGTGTTGACAGGGTGAGCTACATTGAGCTCGTTAGCAGTGCTAACAGGGTGAGTTACAGTGAACTCGTCAACAGTGTTGACAGGGTGAGCTACAGTGAGCTCGTTAGCTAGTGCTAACAGGGTGAGTTACAGTGAACTCGTCAACAGTGTTGACAGGGTGAGCTCGTTAGCTAGTGCTAACAGGGTGAGTTACAGTGAACTCGTCAACAGTGTTGACAGGGTGAGCTACAGTGAGCTCGTTAGCTAGTGCTAACAGGGTGAGTTGCAGTGAACTCGTCAACAGTGTTGACAGGGTGAGCTACAGTGAGCTCGTTAGCTAGTGCTAACAGGGTGAGTTGCAGTGAACTCGTCAACAGTGTTGACAGGGTGAGCTACAGTGAGCTCGTTAGCTAGTGCTAACAGGGTGAGTTACAGTGAACTCGTCAACAGTGTTGACAGGGTGAGCTACATTGAGCTCGTTAGCTAGTGCTAACAGGTGAGTTGCAGTGAACTCGTCAACAGTGTTGACAGGGTGAGCTGCATTGAGCTCGTCAGCAGTGCTGACAGGGTGAGCTACATGGAGCTCGTTAACAGTTAACAGAGTGAGCTACATGGAGCTCGTTAACAGTTAACAGAGTGAGCTACATTGAGCTCGTCAGCAGTGCTGACAGGGTGAGCTACATGGAGCTCGTTAACAGTTAACAGGGTGAGTTCAGTGAACTCGTCAACAGTGTTGACAGGGTGAGCTGCATTGAGCTCGTCAGCAGTGCTGACAGGGTGAGCTACATGGAGCTCGTTAACAGTTAACAGGGTGAGTACTGCATAATTTACACTCCTTATCCTTTTCACTGACATCAACACCGTATTGCCAGATATAATTGTATCCTAATCTTAATCTCACGTAAATTGAATCCTTCCAAGTAGACTTTCCTTTACCATAGGTGAAGGACGAATTTGTATTTATTATTGAATAATTCTTGAGTGTGTTACTACTGTCCACCATTGCCATTCTCTTTATCATTTCTTCACCCTCTTGGATCATCTTGATTCTTGTTTTTATTTGTTTCAAGGTTAACTGACATACAACATCAACAAGAGTTTTTTCAGTGGCTCTCTTCGCTATGTCATCAACTACCTCATTCAACAGTATTCCCACATGTGAAGGGATCCACATGAATCTTACTTTATACCCAGTTTTTTCTAGTCTCTTAACATTCTCTCTACACTCTATCACAATATTCTGATATACTGGGCGTCTGCTATTCAAAGACTCTAACGCTCCTCTGCTGTCAATAAAGAAGCAGGCATTTTTACCACATTTGACTACTTCCTGTAATCCTGCTAATACACCTTGGAGTTCAGCCTGCGTTGAAGAGACATTGTCAGTTAAGCGGCGTCCAATAACAGTATCTACAGTGCCGATGTCAGTGATCAGTGACTCCCTGATCAAGACTCCACATCCTGCCTTCCCATCTCTAGCTACTGACCCATCACAATATACATGTAGAGTGTTTTCTGTAGGCAGTTTTCTAATTATACAATCATATGTTGCCCTCAGCTCTCCTATTTCATACATACTTTTTTTCTTATGCAAGGGAGTAATTACTACATCTACATTACAATCCTCCCATGGTGGTGTAAATTTTCTCTTGGGCACAGCAATACACTCTGTAATAACATCATACTTTATAACATTATAACATAATTTATTCATATATACTCTCTTCTTCATCATACACTGTTCACTACTTCCCACCTTTTGAACCGAGAGGATTAATTCATTAGCTCCCCCACCTCTCATTAATCTAATGGCAGAGGCTACATTTATCTCTTCAATTCTATCCCCAATACTCTGCAGATTCAACTCCATCCTCATTATCTCAATCATAGCATTTCTTCGGCATCCTAAGATAATTCTCATGGTTTCATTTTGTACCTTCTCCAACTTGCCCATCCTACCTTTACCAAAACAAGAAATGACAGGTGCAGCATAATCAATAAAAAATAAAATAAAATAAAATAAAATAAAATAAAATAAAATGTTTATTTAGGTAAGGTACATACATACAATAAATTTTTACAAAGATTGGTTGACTTATAGGTAGAGCTAGTACATACAATGCCTAAAGCCACTATTACGCAAAGCGTTTTGGGCATGATAAACTTAAATGACAAGCTTAATACTAATTGAGCATAATGAGTAGAATGAAAACAAGAAATGAAAACATAGATGAAAAAGCAGCACAAATACAATTATGTCGACAAACAGCGCTCTTTAAGAAAAAAACAGACATTGGTTGACAATAGAAGGGTAAGGTAGGTTACAGGGAATTTATTAGGTATAGCTTCGCTTTTAACTTAAACTGGTTGAGAGAGGTACAGTCTTTAACATGGTTGGGAAGGTCATTCCACATTCTGGGCCCCTTGATTTGTAGAGCATTTCTAGTTTGATTAAGTCGTACTCTAGGAATATCAAAACTGTATTTATTTCTGGTGTGATGCTCATGGGTTCTGATACAACCTTCTATGAAGCTTTTGAGATCAGGATTGGCATTATAGTTTAGCGTTTTATATATGTATAATACACATGAGAGAATGTGCAGTGACTTAATGTCTAACATATTCAGAGATTTAAGTAGGGGTACCGAGTGATGTCTGGGGCCAGAATTGGATATTGTCCTAATAGCAGCTTTGTGTTGAGTAATTAGAGGACGTAAGTGATTTTGGGTAGTAGAGCCCCAAGCACAAATACCATAGTTGAGATATGGATAGATAAGGGAGTAATAGAGAGTCACCAGGGCAGGGCGTGGTACATAATATCTGATCTTAGAAAGAATGCCCAACGTTTTTGAAACTTTTTTTGATATGTTTAGAATGTGTCCCTGAAAATTAAGCTTGTGGTCAATGAGAATGCCAAGGAATTTGCCATCTAATTTGTTACAAATTTGGGTATTGTTTATTTTGAGATTTATTTGATTAGAGGATTTATTGCCAAACAGAATATAGAAGGTTTTGTCAATGTTAAGGGTGAGTTTGTTGGCAGTTAGCCACAGATGGACTTTATTTAGCTCAGTATTTACTGTGGCATTTAGAGCAAGGGGATCAGGACTGGAGTAAATGAAGGTTGTGTCGTCAGCAAATAGAATTGGTTTGAGGTGTTGGGAGGCATTTGGAAGGTCATTAATGTAGATGAGAAAGAGGAGAGGGCCAAGTATGCTGCCCTGGGGAACACCAATGTTGCTGGGTAGGGTGGGAGAAATTGTATTATTCACAGAAACATATTGGAGCCTGTCAGTAAGGTAGGATTTGAGGTATTGTAGGGAGTGTCCTCTGACTCCATAATGATGTAATTTAAGAAGAAGGTTTTGGTGGTTGACAGTGTCAAAAGCTTTACGCAGGTCCACAAACAACCCAACAGGGAACTCATTTTTATCAAGAGCTGTATGAATCGAGTTAAGCATACTAATAAGTGCATCGTTAGTGCTTTTTTTGGGTCTGAAGCCATATTGGCAAGGGCTAAGTATATTGAGTTTGGCTAGATATGAGTAAAGCTGCTTATAGATTAGTTTTTCAACAATTGTTGACAAGTTTGGCAGGATAGATATAGGTCTGTAGTTGTTAACATCTGTGAGATTACCACATTTGTGGACAGGCGTTACTCTCGCTTTTTTTAGAATATCTGGGAAGGTTTGGAGTTCAAGTGACTTGTTGAAGAGCAAAGCAATAGCAGGGGCTAAAGATCTGGAGGCTTTTTTGTAAATTAAAGTTGGTATCTCCTCAAGGGCACCAGACTTGGTTTTAAGGGAAAGGATTATCTCATTGACGTCAGTGGAATTAATAGGCTTTAGGTACAGAGACTGTGGATAGTTACCTGAAAGATAGTCATTAATGTCTGTACTGGAAGATGGAATATCATTTGCAAGGGATGAACCAATGGAAGAGAAGAACCTATTGAACTCAATAGCAGAATCAGAAGCTGAAAGCTGACCATCGTTATTAGACAGGAGAGTCGGTTTGTTATTAAAAGACTTCTTTGATCCCAATATTTGAGAAATTGTTTTCCAAGTTTGTTTAATGTTGCTCTTTATTTGGGTAAATTTATCTTCGTAGTATTTAGTTTTGGCTCGTCTAATTATCTTAGACAGCAATAATGAGTAATTCTTTGAGAATTCTTTGGAGACAATTCCTAACCTATACTTCTTCTCAAGGTCATGTTTTTTATTAATAGATTTAAGTATTCCCTTTGTAAGCCAGGGATTGTTAAGCCTTTTGGTTGTGACTTGTTTTGTAAGCATAGGACAGTGGGTATTATAAAGGCTAAGAGTTTTTTGAAGAAAAGATTGCACTGCTAGGTTGATGTCCACTATGTTACCTAACTCGGACTCCCAGTTGACATTATCAGCAGCAGTTATAAAATTGTCTATAGCAGTTTCATTGTGTAGTCTAAAACGTATCACTCTTGACTCAAGAGGTGGTTTGCTAATGTTAGTTAAGAGAAATGTGGGGTAATGATCTGTAGTGCTATCGGTGATTATACCTGAAGTAAGCGGAGAGGTTATGTTTGTCCAGATGTGATCGAGCGTCGTGGCAGTGCTATCAGTGATTCTAGTAGGTCTAGTGATTAAGGGTATGAGGAAGCAGGAATTCATACAGTTGAGGAAGCTAACAGCAGTGGGGTATTCAGGCTCGCAGAGGTCAATATTAAAGTCCCCTGCGATAATTAGGTGGTTTTTGTTCAGTCTGTTATCAAGTATTAGATTTCTAAGGTTTGAGTTGAATTCGGACACATCAGTGTTAGGAATTCTATAAACTGCACCCACAGTCAGGACAGACTCGGCACCCTTGACTCTGAAGCTGGCGAAGATATACTCCCCATAGCAGTCTCTGGTTCTAATTTCTTTTAAGCATGTTCTCAGTACTCAAGTATATCATTGAGTACTCAAGTATATCATTCGTAGCACAGGGACTCCCACTCCCTTTCCACAGCATGCCAAGGCCTTCAGAGGTTGTAATCTCTTCCGACATTGACCCAACAGTCTGTTCCTCTCAGTTTCCAAACTCTCATGGGTATATCCAACATATATGCCTAAATATTTATATATATTAACTCTCTCTATATTTTTACCGTTTATTTTCAATACAATGGGGCTCCGACTTCTACATTCAAACTTAGTTTTGTTTTCATTAACCACCAGTCCCATATGGTGACACAGGTTTCCGAAATTGTCCAACACTGTTTGAACCTTTGAAATATCTTTGCCCTGAAACAAAATATCATCGGCATATGTGATCGGAGTTACCCCATTTGAGTATCTCTCAGATGCTATCTTATTCATTAGTACATTAAACAGGGTGGGACTCAACACTCCTCCCTGAGGTGTGCCGAGTTCAAAAGACCTCACACCTGACATACAACCTTGATACCACACCTGAGCCTTCCTTTCGTAAAGATAATCCCCTATCCAGCGCAATAATTTCCCTTTAACACCAAGACTAGCTAATTCATATAAAATAACCTCTTTGTTGGCTTTATCAAAAGCTCCTTGTAAATCAATGAAAATTCTATAATAATCATTTTCATTAGCTAGACATTTAATAATACAATCAGAGGTACTTTTTCCTTTGAGGAACCCGAACAAATTACTAGACAGCTGATCACCTATTATATATAAAAGTCTATTTAAAATGATCCTCTCCATCATTTTACAAAAACACGAGGTTAAAGACACAGGTCTGTACTCTCCAATGGCTTTAGGGATAGGGATGATCATAGTTTTTTTCCATTTACTGGGAATACTGCCCTCTTTATAACTAATATTAAAGAGATCTTAAAGTGGGCTTTTCGTCATAATGGCATGTTTATTAAGTATTTCATAAGTTAATCCATCCTCCCCAGGTGCGGTAGATTTCCCAACTTTAATCGCCGTTATTAGTTCTTCTCTGGTAATACCTGTGCAAGTGACATTACCACTGTTACCTGCTGTAAGTATAAAATCCTTTCTTAGATCTTTCCAAGAATCTAATGACTCTCTCGTTACAGCGGGTAATGAACTAAGTTTGGCAGCTTCCGCCCATTTATTTACGAGCCCATTTGCAATTCCTTGAGGGTCAGGATGTGCAACAAAATTATGCTTTTTACCCCTTATTTTATTTACGTCTTGCCAGATTTCCTTCAAGTTTCTGTTACTCCCAACTTTCTCTGCAAACTCCTGCCAATACTTGCTCCTAATATCCTTTCTCTTCTCACCGCACAGCCTAGCAACTGCCAGTAAAACATTCTTCCCTTCCTCAGTCCTACCATTCCTATTCCAATCCCTGTGAGCTCTCCTCATTGTTAATGTCCACCCCTTAAGCATCTTGTCATGTGTATAATTTTCTTTTCTGGGGGGATGCCTTTTTATACTAGATGGTTTCCGGTTCAATGTTGCATTAAATACATCTACCTCCTTAATTAAATCTTCACAAAATGCTTCTGCCGAAACTGGCTTATAAGTATCATACCAAGACTTAATATGGCCAACAAGACCCCTTAATTCTCCCTCAGTAAACTTTAACCTTTTCCTCTGAAGGCAGGCATGCTTTTTATCTAGTTTAAGCTGTATTTGAAATGCAAAATGATCACTTAGCATTTCATCCACAGTAAGACAATTCCCCTCTATGCCCTCAGCATTTATTAAACAAGCATAATCTAATCTCCCTCCCCTCAAATGAGTAGGAGAGGGCTCGCCCAGCAGTTGAACATCTTCATGTTCCTGCAAAAACTGGTACCATCTGCAACCATTCCTATTTGCTTTACCCCTTGATCCTAAAGCTGGGTGTCTGGCATTAAAATCCCCTACCACAAGTGTATCTTCAGAAAAGAAGGAATCTGGCAAGTATCTTAAATCAAGGGAGCTATCAGAGATGTATAGATTAATGAAATTTAACTCTCGGTCCTTTAATTGTATCCGCAAGCTAATACTTTCAATACCTCTATATCTCTGAGGGATTCCAGTTATCTCGGCAGGTATGGTACTTTTGACATAACATGAGACCCCCCTAGTTCCTCCATCAGCATATAAGTAAAAACCTCTATAGCCATTTAGCCTCAGAATGCTACCATCCCTATCCCCAGTTTCCTGGAGTGCTACTATGTCAATATTCTCTCTAAGAGTATAATAGTGTACATCCACCGCTCTAGTTTTTAATCCATTAACATTCCAAGATAATATTCTCAATTTACTTTCATCCATGATGAATAATAAAACTACCTTTGCCCTGTCCGTCACATTCCATGAGATACGAGAGTACCTTAGAAACTTCCTTCCAACACCGTAACATTTTTTCTTTCTCCTCACTTTCACAACTACTACTAACATCGAAGGTAATATTATTCACATCTATTTTCTTTGTTATTTATGTAACCCGTTTTACTTTAACCTTTCTTTCAACATTTGTCACAACAGGAGGTTGAACACCGCTAACACTACTAGAAAATGTATTCTCCTGACTATCCTCTATCATCGTTACGTCATGCACATCATTACGTTCTTCTACGCACGTTTCACTTTCCATTTCACGTCCCGTTTTACTTTCAATTACACGTCCTGTTTCACCACCATCTTCACCCCGTCTACCTTCCGTAGCCAATTTTTCCAATGCCTCAATCCTCTTATCTAGTTTTTTTAGATACTCCAAAATTTGATTACCAACCTCAGAGGTGACCATATTGTCCTGAACCTTGTCCTCACAAGGTTTCAGTTTTTCCACTGCATGATGTACTTTCCCTAAGCTCGCCTTTACTTTCTCCGTCCCTTTTTCCCACACATTGATCATAGGGGCTGTCGTTGGCTTCTAACTCTTTCCTCCATGTTCCTCTTGCACAATCTTTCCTTGCTGCGAGGATACATCTATCCTGCTTGTAGGACCCGTCCTAGTCTCTTTCAGATGAGGATTCATGGGGCATAGAGAGGAACCAGCATTGTGGCTGCCTCGACAGTTGCAATAAAATGAGATGATTTTTTCACTTCTTTCAATCTTGACTCTACACTCTCGCGAGTCGTGTTTTTTCCCACAATACCGACACCTGGGGTCAAACTGGCATTTCCATGCCATATGTCCCCAATGTGAACACTTTATGCACAGTATGGGCTCCTCAACGTATTTCGCAACGTTCCTATAGCCTAGTCCTTGCACAACAATTTTCTCCGGCGCCTCACCCTTTACGAAGGCAACAACCAGGCTTTGTTTGTCACCACGAACACTGTTCCTCTTTGCCCAGACAACATTATCATTGTTAAGAAGAACACAGTCAGGATCCAAATAAGTTGGAAACTTGAAAACTATGATCTTTGTGTGCAACATACCTTCTTCTGGAGGAACCATCACTACATTTTCAAAACCAACCGTCGTGAGGCGTTCCACGGCCTGTTCAGTCCCAACTGTTATGTAGGGCCGGTGAAGACCCTCCTTGAAAAGTGGTTCGTATTCCAAACATTGTTTAGCTAGACGTACCGTCCACTCTAGCTTTTGGTGGAAATTCAATTGGCATGTTGTAGGGAACAACAGCCTCTTCTTTCTTGTCTTGTCTTGCTTGTCTTGAGTCTTGCTGAGTAGGGTCTCATTCTTTGGTCTCTTTGTAATTTCATCGTCACTCTCACTGTCTCGCTGTCTGTTATTATTTCTCCGTTTCTTTCTATTCACTACTACTTCAAACGGTCTGTTATCATCTTGTCTGTCCTCCTCACTACCACTTAGGCATACCGCCTCAGCCATTTCTTCGACGCTGTCAATAATCGAGAACAAATGCACAATATCCTGTGTCACCACGTGCAAAAACGAAGAGTGTGGGGCAATACTCCACCTCCCACCAATCAGCGGACGCCAAGAGCGCCAACCTTGTGACCGCACACAACCGTGGTCTGGACACGCTGTCTGATGATATCCTTTTGATGTGGGCCTCTGGGGACAGGTTCGGTGTGATATCAACCCCCGAGATCTTTCTCTCTATTTGATAAACCTTAATAAATGTAAGTTCGTCCCAAAATTTGGTTTAATAACACATTTTCACATGCATTGGGTCTTTCCTTCATTGTCATTCAAACACTACGGTATTATTTTACTTAAGTTAGTTGTAAATGTTAATGTAAAAATAGCCACTGAGGTCTGATTAAGACTTTATGATCATGTATTCTGTTTTGCTCAACTACTCACTGGTTGAGTATGGAGTGCATAATAAATTAGCCTCCTTCGGCGGCGCCTTGTTTCTAAATGTGTTTCAAACTCACACTGTATCTTGTGCTACCCACTCTGTCAACTCAAATTTTGCTACAATGTACCTCTTAACAAATATTATGTACTCTCGCAATCCAATGTACCTTCGTGTATATAAATAAATAGATTTCAACTGTAAGGGGTATGGTTTGCACCTTGTTATTCTAATAATGGATGTCTTCTCTGATAAGAGTTCAATCCCCGACCATCCGAATGGTTGGGCACTATTCCTTCCCTTCCCCCGTGCCATCACAAATCCTTAACCTGACCCCATCCAAATGCTATATATAGTCTTTATGGCTTGGCGCTTTCCCCCCTGAGAGTTAATTCTCTTCCCTTCCCTTCTCTGATACGAGAGCGCTTTGTTAACAAAGTAATCTAATACTTGATAACAGACTGAACAAAAACCACCTTATAATTATCGCAGGGGACTTTAATATTGACCTCTGCGAGGAAGAACACCCTACTGCTGTTAGCTTCCTCAACTGTATGAATTCCTGCTTCCTCATACCCTTAATCACTACACCTACTAGAATCACTGATAGTACTGCCACGACTCTAGATCACATCTGGACCAACATAACCTCTCCGCTTACTTCAGGTATAATCACCGATAGCACTACAGACCATTACCCCACATTTCTCTTAACTAACATTAGCAAACCACCTCTTGAGTCAAGAGAGATACGTTTTAGACTGCACAATGAAACTGCTATAGACAATTTTATAACTGCTGCTGATAATGTCAACTGGGAGTCCGAGTTAGGTAACATAGAGGACATCAACCTAGCAGTGCAATCTTTACTTCAAAAAACTCTTAGCCTTTATAATACCCACTCTCTTATGCTTACAAAACAAGTCACAACCAAAAGGCTCAACAATCCCTGGCTTACAAAGGGAATACTTAAATCTATTAATAAAAAACATGACCTTGAGAAGAAGTATAGGTTAGGAATTGTCTCCAAAGAATTCTCAAAGAATTACTCATTATTGCTATCTAAGATAATTAGACGAGCCAAAACTAAATACTACGAAGATAAACTTACCCAAATAAAGAGCAACATTAAACAAACTTGGAGCACAATTTCACAAATATTGGGATCAAAGAAGTCTTTAAATAACAAACCGACTCTCCTGTCTAATAACGATGGTCAGCTTTCAGCCTCTGATTCTGCTATTGAGAACAATAGGTTCTTCTCTTCCATTGGTTCATCCCTTGCAAATGATATTCCATCTTCCAGTACTGACATTAAGGACTATCTTACAGGTAACTATCCACAGTCTCTGTACCTAAAGCCTATTAATTCCACTGACGTCAATGAGATAATCCTTTCCCTTAAAACCAAGTCTGGTGCCCTTGAGGAGATACCAACTTTAATTTACAAAAAAGCCTCCAGATTTTTAGCCCCTGCTATTGCTTTGCTCTTCAACAAGCCACTTGAACTCCAAACCTTTCCAGATATTCTAAAAAAAAAGCGAGAGTAACGCCTGTCCACAAATGTGGTAATCTCACAGATGTTAACAACTACAGACCTATATCTATCCTGCCAAACTTGTCAAAAATTTTTGAAAAACTAATCTATAAGCAGCTTTACTCATATCTAGCCAAACTCAATATACTTAGCCCTTGCCAATATGGCTTCAGACCCAAAAAAAGCACTAACGATGCACTTATTAGTATGCTTAACTCGATTCATACAGCTCTTGATAAAAATGAGTTCCCTGTTGGGTAATTTGTGGACCTGCGTAAAGCTTTTGATACTGTCAACCACCAAAACCTTCTTCTTAAATTACATCATTATGGAGTCAGAGGACACTCCCTACAATACCTCAAATCCTACCTTACTGACAGGCTCCAATATGTTTCTGTGAATAATACAATTTCTCCCACCCTACCCATCAACATTGGTGTTCCTCAGGGCAGCATACTTGGCCCTCTCCTCTTTCTCATCTACATTAATGACCTTCCAAATGCCTCCCAACACCTTAAACCAATTCTATTTGCTGACGACACAACCTTCATTTACTCCAGTCCTGACCCCCTTGATCTAAATGCCACAGTAAATACTGAGCTAAATAAAGTACATCTTTGGCAAACTGCCAACAAACTCACCCTTAACATTGACAAAACTTTCTATATTCTGTTTGGCAATAAATCCTCTAGTCAAATAAATCTCAAAATAAACAATACCCAAATTTGTAACAAATTAGATGGCAAATTCCTTGGCATTCTCATTGACCACAAGCTGAATTTCCAGGGACACATTTTAAATATATCAAAAAAAGTTTAAAAAACTGTGGGCATTCTTTCTAAGATCAAAAAAAAAAAAAAAAAAAAAAAAAAAAAAAGATATTATGTACCACGCCCTGCCCTGGTGACTCTCTATTACTCCCTTATCTATCCATATCTCAACTATGGTATTTGTGCTTGGGGCTCTACTACCCAAAATCACTTACGTCCTCTAATTACTCAACACAAAGCTGCTATTAGGACAATATCCAACTCTGGCCCCAGACATCACTCGGTACCCCTACTCAAATCTCTAAATATGTTAGACATTAAAGTCACTGCACATTCTCTCATGTGTATTATACATATTATACATTCTTTCTAAGATCAGATATTATGTACCACGCCCTGCCCTGGCGACTCTCTATTACTCCCTTATCTATCCATATCTCAACTATGGTATTTGTGCTTGGGGCTCTACTACCCAAAATAACTTACGTCCTCTAATTACTCAACACAAAGCTGCTATTAGGACAATATCCAACTCTGGCCCCAGACATCACTCGGTACCCCTACTCAAATCTCTGAATATGTTAGACATTAAAGTCTCTGCACATTCTCTCATGTGTATTATACATTCTTTCTAAGATCAGATATTATGTACCACGCCCTGCCCTGGTGACTCTCTATTACTCCCTTATCTATCCATATCTCAACTATGGTATTTGTGCTTGGGGCTCTACTACCCAAAATAACTTACGTCCTCTAATTACTCAACACAAAGCTGCTATTAGGACAATATCCAACTCTGGCCCCAGACATCACTCGGTACCCCTACTCAAATCTCTGAATATGTTAGACATTAAAGTCACTGCACATTCTCTCATGTGTATTATACATATATAAAACGCTAAACTATAATGCCAATCCTGATCTCAAAAGCTTCATAGAAGGTTGTAACAGAACCCATGAGCACCACACCAGAAATAAATACAGTTTTGATATTCCTAGAGTACGACTTAATCAAACTAGAAATGCTCTACAAATCAAGGAGCCCAGAATGTGGAATGACCTTCCCAACCATGTTAAAGACTGTACCTCTCTCAACCAGTTTAAGTTAAAAACGAAGCTATACCTAATAAATTCCCTGTAACCTACCTTACCCTTCTATTGTCAACCAATGTCTGTTTTTCTTTAAAGAGCGCTGTTTGTCGACATAATTGTATTTGTGCTGCTTTTTCATCTATGTTTTCATTTCTTGTTTTCATTCTACTCATTATGCTCAATTAGTATTAAGCTTGTCATTTAAGTTTATCATGCCCGAAATGCTTTGCGTAATAGTGGCTTGAGGCATTGTATGTACTAGCTCTACCTATAAGTCAACCAATCTTTGTAAAAATTTATTGTATGTATGTACCTTACCTAAATAAACATTTTATTTTATTTTATTTTATTTTATTTTATTTATTTAATACAAACAGTGCGCTAAGCATTGTTAATAATGGAAGCGCTAATTATATGATGAAGTGTCATATGTCAGTGTCAAAAAAAAAATGTATTTATTCAGACGAGAACAGCAGCGAACAAAACCAGCGCATATACGAACAAAATGGTTTGTATGTACAAATTTCTCAGTAAACGAAGTTGTTTCTAGCCCGGTATCCGAAATTGCAGTAGACGACTTGACCAGTTCCCGAGCTGGATTATTCGGTGATGAGAGAGTAAGCGACCGCTGCCATTTTAGTAGCGCCTGCCGGTAATGTCCAGCACGAGCATTACGGGAAACTGTGACACAAACTGCACCTATCTCAAGAAGAAACACCACACTTCACTGCCAAGTGCTCACATCAAGTCTAACTCAAAGAAACAACACTCAAGCCTTGACGCTTCTCCCAACATCCGGGGAAGAAAACCTTCACACAAACTGCACCTGTCATAAAAAAGATGAAGACTCACCAGTGTCCACAGTGTCCGAAGGTATTCACCCGTCCTTCACATGTGAGGCGTCACATGTTAGTGCATTCAGGTGACAAACCTCATGAATGTCCAGTGTGTGGGAAAAGATTCAATCATCTTGGACATGTGAAGACTCACATGTTAGTGCATTCAGGTGAAAAACCTCACGAATATCCAGAGTGTGGGAAGAGATTCAGTCTTCTTGGAACTATGAAGACTCACATACTAGTGCATTCAGGTGAAAAATCTCATGAGTGTACAGAATGTGGGAAGAGACTCAGTCGGCGTGGAAGTATGAAGACTCACATGTTAGTACATACAGGTGGAAAACCTCACGAGTGTCCAGAGTGTGGGAAGAGATTCAGTCGGCATGGAAATATGAAGACTCACATGATGGTGCATGTGGATGAGAGACCTTTTCAATGTGCTGAGTGTGGCAAAAAATTTAGATACGTAGACCTATAATAAGTCATATGTTTATGCATTCAGGTGAGAAACCTCATGAGTGTCCAGAGTGTGAGAAGAGATTCAGTCGTCTTGGAGATATGAAGACTCACATGTTAGTGCATTCAGGTGACAAACCTCACGAATGTCCAGAGTGTGGGAAGCGATTCAGTCTTCTTGGAAATATGAAGACTCACAGAATGGTGCATGCGGATGAGAGACCTATTCAATGTGCCGATTGTGGCAAAAAATTTAGAGAACGTGGAAAACTAATAAGGCACATGTTAGTGCATTCAAGTGACAAACTTCACGAGTGTCCAGAGTGTGAGAAGAGATTCAGTCGTCTTGGAGATATGAAGACTCACATGTTACAGCATTCAAATGATAAACCTCACGAGTGTCCAGAGTGTGGGAAGAGATTTAGTCGGCATGGAAATATGAAGACTCACATGATGGTGCATTGGAATGAGAGACCTTTTCAATGTGCCGAGTGTGGTAAAAAATTTAGATTACGTGGAACTATAATAGAACACATGTTAGTGCATTCTGGTGACAAACCTCACGAGTGTCCTGAGTGTGAGAAGAGATTCAGTCGTCTTGGAGATATGAAGACTCATATGTTAGTGCATTCAGGTGACAAACCTCACGAGTGTCCAGAGTGTAAGAAGAGATTCAGTCGTCTTGGAGTTATGAAGAATCACATGTTAGTGCATTCAGGAGACAAACCTCACGAGTGTCCAGAGTGTGGGAAGAAATTCAGTCTTCTTGGAAATATGAAGACTCACAGGATGGTGCATGGGGATGAGAGACCTTTTCAATGTGCTGAGTGTGGCAAAAAATTCAGAGAATGTGGAAAAATAATAAGGCACATGTTAGTGCATTCAGGTGATAAACCTCATAAGTGTCCAGAGTGTGGGAAGAGATTCAATGAGCGTGGAAGTATGAAGAGGCACAAGAAGATACATGCAGATAATAGGCTAAACACTTCATGTGTGGAAGATAGTTAAGAGAATGTTGAAGGATAATGAGGCACATAATGGGGGTCCGTCTAATTACCACAAGCTACACAAGCTTCAGAAAACTTCCTGGCAATACGTTAATAATGAAAAATATGATATGTTAGGTTAGGCTGCCCTAACCTAACCTAACCTAACCTAACCTAACCTATTCTATCCTAACCTAACCTAACCTAACTTAACCAAACCAAACTTAACCTAACCTAACCGATGCTTGGATCGTCGACTTGATTTGGCGTCACCAGCTTTTTATTTTCGCCTAATTTCTTTATAAAAAGATACTTTTTCAGATTAAAATTATATTTTTTCGTGTTGTACATTCAGCACCAACATTATAATGAGTAAATATATCATATTTATTCATTACTAACGTATTGCCAGAAAGCTTTGTGAAGCTTGTGTAGCTTGTGGTAGCTTGTGGTAATTAGACGGACCGCATAATGGTATATTAATTTACCTTTAATCTACCAGTGTGGGATCACAATGTCAGTTGGATGTTCTTCGAAGGTAATTCTATTTTGTTTGAGAAATACACTTCACCATGAAAGGTAAAGATCTGAAGATATTTGATTATATTGTTCTTTTATGAATGTTAGATGACCAAGCTGTCACTATAGGAAATCTCAAAATTGCTGATAAGTATAGAAATATCTCTTTGATTTAGCAAAAATAAAACAAAGCTTTAAATGTTTTTCTTCATATTTATGTAAATAATGTGCTTCCTTTTTTTGCTTTCTATGGAAATTTATTTAAAATGTAATATACTCTGTAGCTAAGTTATGGACATTTTTGTTGTAATATTATTTAGCATTGGAGTTGGTGAAGAAGTCAATCTGAGACGTACTTAAGGTGAGACCATTTGATTGGTAAGGAAATGTATATTAATTAAGGAATTTTCTCATCAGATTCATATGCAAACTGATGTCCATTTTTTATTTTTTGTTTAGGCCTATTTATGAGTTCTACTCTTGATTATAAATATTTCACCGAAGAGTATATTGAAGGCTGATTGGCATTTATAGTTGTCAGTCAAGTTAATATGAAATTTAAATTCATATTACTCTAGAAATTTATCACTCTAAATTTACCAGAAATTTATTACTCTAGCCTAACTTTATCAGTTATGCTGTAATTGTCTGGGAATAATGCTTTACCTGATTTACCTGAGGGCCACTAACCCGAGTGGCCTCGATGAGAACAGGAAGTCGTCGGCTTGTTCACGGTTCCCTTCCCCCTCCCAGTTTGCCTTCATGATTTTTTCCAGATATATTTTGAAATTCAGCACAGTTTTTGCAGTTATGGCTTTGGTGGGTCGGCAGTTCCATCGATCAATAACCCTGTAGGTGAAAAAGCCTGATTCAAATTCAAATTCAAATTCAAATTTTTATTCAGGTAAAGTACATACATACAAGGTAAGATACAAAAGTTGATGGACTTATAGATAGAGCTAGTACATACAATGCCTAAAGCCACTATTACGCAAAGCGTTTCGAGCAGGAAAAACACTAAGACTAAAACTTAATACTAATTGAGATTAAAGTGTAAATTGTCTTAAGAAAAAAAATGGGAAAAATGGGGAGGGGAAACATGGCAGAAAAAAAACAAAATACAATTTGATCAACAAACAGCATTGTTTAAAATAGAAGATATGGGTTGACATTTTGGGGGTGAGGTAGGTTACACTGAGTTAATTAGGTAGTACTTAGTTTTTATCTTAAACTGGTTGGGAGAGGTACAGTCTTTAACATAATTGGGAAGGTCTCTCCACATTCGAGGTCCCTTGATTTGTAAAGCATTTCTAGATTGACTAAGTCGTACTCTTGGAATATCATATAGGTATTTGTTTCTGGTGTGGTGCTCATGGGATCTGTTACAACCTTCTGGGAAGCTTTTAAGGATAGGATTGACATTACAGTTCAGCATTTTATATATATAAAATACACATGAGAGGATGTGCAGTGACTTAATATCTAACATATTCAGAGATTTGAGTAAGGGTACCGAGTGATGTCTGGGGCCAGAGTTGGATATTGTCCTAATAGCAGCTTTGTGTTGGGTAATAAGAGGACATAAATGATTTTGGGTAGTAGAACCCCAAGCACAAATACCATAGTTGAGATAAGGACCACCACACCAGAAACCACCAGAAACCACACCAGAAACAAATACCTATATGATATTCCAAGAGTACGACTTAGTCAAACTAGAAAAGGCAATGTAAAGGATCTGGGTGTACTCATGTCGGAAGACCTTACCTTTAAAGAACACAATAAAGTAGCCGTCACAACTGCAAGAAAAATGACAGGTTGGATAACAAGAACTTTTCACACTAGAGATGCTATACCAGAGTTGGATATTGTCCTAATAGCAGCTTTGTGTTGAGTAATTAGAGGACATAAATGATTTTGGGTAGTAGAACCCCAAGCACAAATACCATAGTTGAGATAAGGATAGATGAGAGAATAATAGAGTGTCACCAGGGTAGGGCGAGGTACATAATATCTGATCTTAGAAAGAATGCCAAGTTTTTGAAACTTTTTTTTATATGTTTAGAATGTGTCCCTGGAAATTCAGCTTGCGGTCAATGATAACACGAAGGAATTTGCCATCTACTTTATTACAAATTTGGGTATTGTTAATCCTGAGATTTATTTGATTTTAGGATTTATTGCCAAACAAATTATAGAAAGTTTTGTCAATATTGAAGGGTGAGTTTGTTGGCAGTTAGCCAGTGATGGACTCTATTTAGTCAGGGCTGGAGTAAATGAAGGTTGTGTCGTCAGCAAATAGAATTGATTTGAGATGTTGGGAGGCATTTGGAAGGTTATTAATGTAGATGAGAAAGAGGAGAGGGCCAAGAATGCTGCCCTGGGGAACACCAATGTTGATGGGTAGGGTGGGAGAAATTGAATTATTCACAGAAACATACAGGAGCCTGTCAGTAAGGTAAGACTTAATGTACTGCAGGGAATGACCTCTGACTCCATAATGTTGTAATTTAAGAAGAAGGTTTTGGTGGTTAAGTGTCAAAAACCTTACATAGGTCTACAAATAACCCAACAGGGAACTCATTTTTATCAAGAACTGTATGTATCAAGTTAATCATACTAATAAGTGCATCGTTAATGCTTTTTTGGGGGTCTGAAGCCATATTGACAAGAGCTAAGTATATTGAGTTTGGCTAGATAAGAGTAAAGCTGCTTATAGATTAGTTTTTCAAATATTTTTGACAAGTTTGGCAGAATTGATATAGGTCTGAAGTTGTTAACATCAGTGGGATCACCACATTTGTGGACAGGGGTTACTCTCGCTTTTTTTTAGAATATCTGGAAAGGTTTGGAGTTCAAGTGACTTCTTGAAGAGCAATGCAATGGCAGGAGCTAAAAATCTGGAGGCTTTTTTGTAAATAAGAGTTGGTATCTCCTCAAGGGCACTAGACTTGGTTTTAAGGGAAAGGATTATGTCAGTAACATAAGTGGAATTAGTAGGCATTAGGTAAAGAGACTGTGGATAGTTTCCTGTAAGATAGTCCTGAATATTAGTACTGGAAGATGGAATATCATTTGCAAGGGATGACCCAATGGAAGAGAAGAACCTATTGAACTCAAGAGCAGTGTCAGAGGCTGAAAGGAGACCATCATTATCTGACAAGAGTATTGGTTTGTTATTTATAATCTTCTTTCATCCCAATATTTGAGAAATTGTGCTCCATGTTTTCTTAATATTGCCCTTTGTGTGAGTAAATTTATCTTCGTAGTATTTACTTTTGGCTCTCCTAATTTTTTTAGATAGCAATGATGAGTAATTCTTTGAGAATTCTTTGGAGACGATTCCTAACCTATACTTCTTCACAAGTTCATGTTTTTTATTAATGGATTTAAGTATCCCCTTTGTAAGCCAAGGATTGTTTAGCCTTTTAGTTGTGACTTGTTTCGTTAGCATAGGACAGTGGGTGTTATAAAGGCCAAGAGTTTTTTGAAGAAATGATTGCACTGATAGGTTGATGACCCCTATGTTCCCTAATTCAGATTCCCAGTTGATATTAGCAGCAGCAACTATAAAATTACCTATAACAGTTTCATTGTGCAGCCTAAAGCTTATCTCCCTTGCCTCTAGAGGTTGTTTATAATAATAATAATAATAATTTTTATTTAGGTAAAGGTACATACATAAAGAGATTTTACAAAGTTTGTTGGCTTTATAGATAGAGCAAGTACATACAATGCCTAAAGCCACTATTACGCAAAGCGTTTTGTTAATGTTGGTTAGGAGAAATGTGGGGGTAATGGTCTGTAGTGCTATCGATGATTATCCCTGAAGTAAGTGGAGAGGTTATGTTGGTCCAGATGTGATCAAGAGCCGTGGTCAGCAGTTCCATCGATCAATAACCCTGTGGGTGAAAAAGCCTGATTTAAAGTTATATTAGCCTGATTGGCAATTATATTATCCTGACTGTCAATTTATAAAATTTTTTTATATCAAAGAGATATTTATTTATGTTGTGGTGCTTGTGGGTTCTATTACGTCTATCAATGGACAGTTTCAAATCAGGGTTAGCATTTAGGAACAAGGTTTTTTACTTGTAAATAGCACAAGAGAATGTGTAGAGCGAGTGTATATGTAGCATGTTCAGGGATTTAAACAGAGAGGCTGTGTGTTGTTTGAAGACAGTTTTATTGTTCTTATAGCAGATTTTCGTTGGGTGATGATGGGCTTGAGGTAATTTGCAGTGGATGAATGAACGCCATGCATAGATACTGTATGTTGAGATACCAACCCTATTTTACAAAAAAGCCTCTAGATTTTTAGCTCCAGCCATTGCATTGCTCTACAACAAATTATTTGAACTCTAAGCCTTTCCTGATATTTTGAGACAAAAGCAAGAGTAACCTTAGTCCATAAAAGCAGCAATCTCACTGAAGTCAACTATTATAGACCAATATCAATTCTGCTGATTTTGTCTAAAATATTTTAAAGAGTTAATTTATATGCAGCCTTACTCCTATTTATACTTAGTTCTTGCCATAATGGCTTCAGGCACAAAAAAAAACAATCATGCCCAGTTAGTATGATTAATTTCATTTATGCAGTTCTTGGAAAAAATGAGTACCTTTTTCATATATTTGTTGACCTACATAAGACGTTTTGACACTAAACACATTAGCTTTCTTAAATTGCAACATTACGGAGTAAGAGGTCACTCCTTCCAATACAGTACCTACAATCTTACCTCAGTGACAATCTCCAGTATGTCTCTGTGAATAATTCCAATTTTCCCACTCTACCTATTAACACTGGTGTCCCACCGGGCAGTATTCTTCGCCCTCTCGTCTTTTTCATCTCTCCTTACCTTTCCAGCCCGTTGCCATCGTGAAGGGGCTTAGTTGGCGGATGCTAGAGTGTGATGCTCCATGGGACAGTGTTCTCTGTCCTTTTGAAGCCTTATGCTCCTGCTGCCTTCTTCACTAATTGTGCTGAATGCTTTTTCCTACTATGTTTAATATTTCCTTCACAATTCTCCTTTTTAATTGCTATTTCCCAGCGACTTTTTGCTATTCTTGATCATTCTTTTAGATGTTGTCTTCTGTTTTGACACTGGGTGTTAGGTGAGGCACAGTCTCTCGCCCGTAAAACTGTGGTACCCGAAATTGTTGAGCAAAGGGACACTTTTATTGTCACTCTTTTCCTTCGTTGTTGAGCCCAATCTTGACGGACTGATGGTTCTTAAAATGATGATTGGGGGGGGGGCCACATCTTATCGGGTGTCCTATCCTCTAATTGCGGCGCCATGGTGGGTATGGGGGCTTGTTTGTTGATGAAATGATTACCTGTTCATTTACATGCTGATATCTGACCCTTATTTTTAACTTCTCAGATGTGGGATGGGAGACCAGGCCCTTAAGTCGGACTGTGATGGAAAGCCGGGCTCTGTAGCCCCCTGCTACTTTGGTCCCAGGCCAAGCAGCTCTGGACTTTCCCTGCTCGATACCCGCTTGAGGGTGTTTTGGGAGTTCTTCTAGTCCTCGAGGCCAGGCTTGACTTGTTAGAGCTTGGTCTACCAGGTCCCTACTACCCCTTTCTGCTCCTCTTCTACCTCTGTGGCAGGGTTGAGCCCCAAGCCCCCAGTGATGACCACCTCATCACATGGAGTGACTTCATCTTTCATTGTAACAACTGCGCCTTTTACTCCCCCCCCCCCCCCTCCTCTTACTGGGGATGCTCGGTGCCATCCTCTCCTCAGTCACATTCGCACGATTCCTTCCGGTTCTAATACCTTCCAAGCTTTGTTTTGTCCTGCTACATGGACTAAGTATTTTAATCTCGGTCATGTTAATTCTACTCGTCCTGATGATTAATTCATCCATAAACACCTAGTTGATACCTGGTTGATGGGGTTCTGGGAGTTCTTCTCCTCCCAGAGCCCGGCCCGAGGCCAGGCTTGACTTGTGAGAGTTTGGTCTCCTAGGCTGTTGCTTGCAGCAGCCTACAAGCCCACATACCCACCGCAGCCCGGTTCATCCGGCACTCCTTGGAGGAAACTTTCTAGATTCCTCTTGAAGATGTCCACGGTTGTTCTGGCAATATTTCTTATGCTCGCTGGGAGGATGTTGAACAACTGTGAACCTCTGATGTTTATATAGTTCTCTCTAATTGTGCCTATGGCACCCCTGCTCTTCACTAGTTGTACTCTGCATTTTCTACCATATCGTTCACTCCAGTATGTTGTTATTTTACTGTGCAGATTTGGGACCTGGCCCTCCAGTATTTTCCCACTTGTATATTATTTGATATTTCTCCCAATGTCTTTCTAGCGAGTGCATTCGGAGAGCTTTGAGACGATCCCAATAATTTAGATGCTTTATCTCGTTTATGTATCCCGTATATGTTCTCTGTACTCCCTCTATTTCAGCAATCTCTCCTGCTCTAAATGGGGAAGTGAATACTGAGCAGTACTCAAGACGAGACAGCATAAGTAATTTGAAGAGTACAACCATTGTGATGGGATCCCTGGATTTAAAAGTTCTCGTAATCCATCCTATCATTTTCTTGGCTGCCGCAATATTTGCTTGGTTATGCTCCCTAAAATTTAGGTCGTCAGACATCATTATTCCCAAATCATTTACATGTTTCTTTCCTACTATGGGCAAATTTGATTGTGTTTTGTACCCTGTATTATGTTTAAGGTTCTCACTTTTACCGTATCTGAGTACCTGGAATTTATCGCTGTTAAACATGTTATATACTGTTGCCCAGTCGGAAACTTTACTAATATCTGCTTGTAGTTTTTCAATATCATCAGCAGAGGTAATTTTCAAGCTGATTTTTGTGTCATCTGCAAAGGATGATACGAAGCTGTGCCTTATATTTGATTCTATATCTGATATGAGAGTAAGGAAAAGCAGTGGTGCAAGGACTGTACCTTGAGGTACTGCAGCTTTTAACTGCACTTGGACTCGATTTTATATGGTTGACTGTTACTCTCTGTGTTCTGTTGGACAGAAAACCGAGTATCCAGCATCCTACTTTACCAGTTATTCCCATTGACCTCATTTTGTGTGCTATCACTTCATGGTCACATTTATCGAATGCCTTTGCGAAATCCGTGTATACCACATCTACACTCTGTTTTTCTTCTAATGCCTCAGTGATTTTGTCGTAATGGTCAAGTAGCTGTGAGAGGCATGATCTTCCTGCTCTAAATCCACATTGGCCTGGATTGTGGAGGTCATTGGTCTCCATGAAACTAGTGACCTGACTCCTGATCACTCTCTCAAATACAGTACTTTTATTATGTGGGACGTTAGTGCAACTGGTCTATAATTCTTTGCCAATGCTTTGCTACCTCCCTTGTGTGGAGGGGGCTATGTCTGCTGCTCTAAGCGAGTCTGGTATCTCCCCCGTGTCCAAGCTTTTTCTCCACACTTTACTGAGTGCCTGTGCTACTGGCACTTTGAATTTCATTATAATTATTGAATTCCATGAGTCAGGACCCAGGGCTGAGTGCATTGGCATATTGTCAATTTCTCTTTCAAAACCTGCCACGCTCGTGTTGATATCAGTTATATTTACAGGGGTTTGGATATCACGCATAAAGAAGTTGTCCGGATCTTCCACTTTCATGCTCTGTATCGGGGTGCTAAACATGTCCTCATTTTGTTTTTTTAGGATTTCACTAATTTCTTTGTCATCCTCAGTGTATGAACCTTCACTAGTACAAATAGGTCCAATACTGGCAGTGGTTTTTGCTTTTGATTTAGCATATGTGAAGAAATATTTTGTTTTTTTCTTTATTTCTTGAATTGCTTTCTGTTTTAGTTGCCTTTCTTCAATCTGATATGAATGATTCAGTCTCTGTTCGATTTCTTCAATCTCCATGTTTAAATTATTCCTTCTTTGTATGGAAAGTCGTATCTGCTTTAGTATTTCTGTTAACTTTTTTCTACTTTTGTAATGTCGTCTGCGTTCTCTTTCTACGTTGGACCTTGTGTAGGATTTTTATTACTTAAACATTTTCTCATTGAATGTTTGTAAATTCCGTTTATTTTCTCCCAGTCTATCCTTTTATTATTAAAATTTAATTTATTGAATAGCCCTTCTAGCTTGTTGTTTCTCTTGGGTCTACTACCGTTATTAATGTTAGTTTGCACTTCAATGAGCTTGTGGTCTGAGTACGTAGTGTCTGAGACAGTAATGTCTCTGGTTAGCTCATCTTTGTTCGTGAATATGAGGTCCAGCGTGTTGTCACTCCTAGTTGGTTCTGTAATCTGCTGACTGAGAGAGAAATTGTCACAGAATCTCAGTACTTCTCTGATCTGTGATTGGTTATTTCCAGGTTGATTTCATGCTATAATATTATTGTTTACTATTCTCCATTGTAAACTGGGTAGATTGAAGTCTCCAAGGAAGATAATATCTGGTACTGGGTTTGCTAGGTTATCAAGGATATTTTCTATTTTGTGGATCTGCTCAGTGAATTCCTCAACTGTTGCATCTGGCAGTTTGTATATTAGAATAATAATTAGATTTATATTCCTTACTTGATTCCAAGTACCTCTACCACCTCATTGGTCAAGTTCAGGAGCTCTGTGCATGCCAGCTCCTCTTTAATATTCAGACCTACTCCTCCACTTGACCTAATTACTCTTACTTTAGTTGAATTGGTGGATACCTTTGTCACTTTTAACCCCACCCATACTGGTACACGTGTTGTTGCAGCTCCTTCTCGGGAAGCAGCTGTCCACTTAGCCTCGTTGTCCTGCATTGGGGAGACACCGGTTCGAATGTCAAAAAATGCCTGGTTAAGTAAATGCCAGGATTGGCAGTTATTCTTCCATACCATGTAGCGTCTGGTGATAAGGAACTTAAAAGACTGCCATAAGGATATTAAACATATCCTTGAGGCCCAAGGCCATTCTATCCTCCAGATTAATATGTTACTCGACCCCCCTCGTGGTCGTCATGGCCAGTCTCTTTGTGTAATGAAAATAACTTTTGATAGGTCCCTTCCGTCTTCCGTAACTCTTGGTGCCAGATGCTCTGTTCAGGAGTACATCTGCTCTTCTCGCCTCTTCCCTCTGGTGTCGCCTTGTTGTGGTGAGGGGCTCCTGTACACCTCCCTGGGACTAGTGAGGGTTGCCTTTGCCCCCCCCCTCTCCTGCTCCCTCTTTGTGTGTTGTACATGCAGATGGGCACCACGTAGGGACCTTGTGAGCCATCGGACTGCTCGCTGAAGGGGTAGCCCTGAGTGGATGGCTAGGTGTCCAGGCTGGGGCAATAAGGGGAGTGGGGTCTTTGCACCAGTGTGGGAGAATGAACGATGCAGTAGGACTTCCTGTTAAAATGGGGGGGGGGCACCGCTGGGGATGATGCACCCTTTCTGCACTGGCCCACGCTCGGCCTCCCTGGCTACCCTGGTAGGTGGTATCCCTTGGTTCCAGGCCCCAAACTTTTAGAATGACTGCTGCATGGATGATGAAACGACTTCTCTTTCCCAGTCTCATGGGGGTGGGTGACTAGGCCCCTGAGTCGGACTGTGCTGGAAGACTGGGCTCTGTAGCCCCTTCTACATTGGGCCCAGATTGGACTACTCCTCCACTTCCCTCCCTCCTCTGTGGTAGGGTCGAGCCCTAAGCCCCCTGTGATGACTACCTCATCCCCTAGTACGACTCCATCTCTCATTGTGACTACTGCGCCTTATGACCCCTCTCTCTCTTTAGGGGGTTCTCACCACCGTCCCTGCCACGGCCGCTCTCACATGCTTCCTTCCCATACCAATTGGTACCATGCCTTGTTTGGTCTTGCCACGTGGACTAAGTACTTTGACCTCCATCATTTAGATTCTACTCCTGACGATTTCTCCCTCCATAGGCACCTTGCGGATTCAGTAGATGCCTCCGTTACTTTTAATCCCAGCCATCTCGGTACACGTGTCGTTGTTGCTTTTTCTTAGGATGCAGCTGTCCGCTTGGCGGTTTTGTCCTGCATTGTGGTGACCCCTGTTCGGGTCTCCAAGAATACTCAGTTAAGTGCCAGTGTTGGCACTGTTCTCCTCCCACACCATGTTGCAACTGGTATTAGGAACCTCAAGGACTGCCACGAGGATATTAAACATGTTCTCGAGGCTCAAGGCCATTCTGTTCTCCAGGTGGATACGTTCACGACCCCCTCATGGCTGTCCCCGTCTGCCCATTCGGCTTGTGAAAATTACCTCTGATGGTCGGACACTTCCGCCCTCTGTTATTCTTGCTGGTGCCAGATGCTCCATTCAGGAGTACATACCCTCTTCTCGGCTTTGTAATAAGTGCTGGAAGTTCGGACATGGTGCCCTCAAATGCTCCAGTACTCTCTCTCTGCCCCATGTGTGGGAACGAAGGTCACTCTTAAGTCGGAGAGCACTTCTCCCCAGGCTCGCTGCCTCAATTGTGGTGAGGCCCACTCTACCTTCTCCCGCGCGTGTATACATTACAAACTTGAGGCAGCCGTCTTCAACTTAAAGCACTGGGAACGTTTGTCTTTTCATGAGGCGTGGCGCTAAGTTCACTGTACTACCCTTTCGCTGGTGTCTTTTATGCTCACGTGTTGCGCTCTTCCCTCCTCATCCTTCCGACCTTCCTCAGTCTCACAACAGTTTCCAGGCCTTAGACCCAAACACGCCCACCGCCTGCTCCCCTGTTCCTTTACATTTTGTCCCGAAGGGTCCCCCTCCTGGTTCTCTGTCTGGGGTTCCCTCATCTTTCTACCCAGTCTGTCATGTCTCCTGTGTCTTCTTTCTCATCTCCCTTTGAGCCTCCTTCCCATCCTTCTCCTCCGTCTCTTAGCTCTCCACGCCGCCTGTCTGTGCGGGCTGATGTCCATCCTTCTCCTAGCGATCATCGTGTTGTTCGCTCTCATTCTTCTTCTGTTGAGACGTTTAAGTCTGTTGCCCAGTACGTTTCTGCTGGAACACTTGTCTTTCTGAGTCAAAAGCGAAAGCCTGGCTTATCTGCCTTCTCCCTGGCTGGTAAGAAAGCTTCACTTTCATCCTCACCCCCCTACCTCTGACTCTATCGCTCCACCCCTCCCATTTCGGTGGTCGAGCCCCCTGTTCCTGCTATGGAGGTTTCTTTGGCCCCTGCTAGCCTCTCGATTGCTGCCCTTGCTGAGATGTGCTCCCCGGTTTCTGCCCCTCCTGCTGTCCTTGACAGTCCCTCTCTGTTGTTTCCTCCTCTGGACCCTGCGCATCCGCCTCTGGTCTGTCCTCCCACTCCCTTCCCCTCCATCCATACTCAGTTTACCCATGCCTTGTAACCCTGACTTAGCTGACCCTGATCCTGCGCTTCTTTGACATGCTGTGTTCCTTTTTAACTTTTGTTTCTTCATTGTTCTCTGTTCCTGTCCTTTCTCTTTTTGTTGATGTCTATTCTTCAATGGAATATTCGTGGATATTACGCCAATTTCCATGAATTCCAACTTTTGATTTCACAGTTTTCTCCCCTTTGTGTCCGTCTCCAGGAGCCGATGCTTGGTGCTCATCCTGGTCGCTTCCATGACTATTCCTTTCTCTCCCCCCCCCTCCCTTCAGCTTTTGCTGGGGCCTATAACTCTCCTTCTCTTGATTCATTCTGAAGTTCCCTTCATCCCCTTACTTTTTCCATCACCTTTCCAATGTTCTGTTGCCCTTGTCTTTGTGCATAAATGGTACACAGTTTGTTCCATTTTTCCCCCAAATGTGCTGCTTTATTTTCCTGATCTTAAACACCTAGTGGACTCCTTGCCAGAGCCCGTGCTCCTGCTGGGTCATTTCAATTGTCGACATACCCTCTGGGGTGATGTTCTGACAAACCCCCGGGGTCGCCTTCTCGAACCATTCGTCCTCTCTTCTTCCCTGTCTCTTCTGAATTCTGATGAGCCCACTGATTTGGACTTTCGGACTGCACCCTTTCCTGTCTTGATTTTTCTCTTTGCTCGTTGTCTCTTTACTTGAATTTCACATGGTGGGTTCTTGATGACTTCCATGGCAGTGACCATTTCCCCATCCTTGTTACCTTTTCTCTTTTCACCCTCCCCTCTCCTTCCCTACGTGGCGGTTTGCCGAGGCTGACTGGCATCTATTTACCCTCTGTGCTACTCTCTCCGACCTTTCCATTCTGCTTCTCCCTCGCGCCCTCCTCCTTTTTCATGACACCGTCTTCGACGCTGCCCTCCACTCTATTCCTCGCTCTACTTCTCAGGGAACATGGAAGTGCGTTCCCTGGTGGAATGTGGACTGTGTTCAGGCTGTCTGCTATAAGCATGCAGCCTGGAAGCGACACCGCCGCCAGCAGATGGCTGATTCTTGTCTTTTGTTTTGGAAGGTGAGTGCAGTGGCCCATACGACCATCTGTACAGATAAACGTGAGTGTTGGAGCTCAGTGGTTCTCTATGGTGAACACAAATGTAGATACTTATATATTTTTTTTTTTTTTTTTTTTTTTTTGAGATATATACAAGAGTTGTTACATTCTTGTACAGCCACTAGTACGCGTAGCGTTTCGGGCAGGTCCCTGGAATACGATCCCCTGCCGCGAAGAATCGTTTAAATATAATGTGTGTATTAGTGTAATAACAGCAAAAGGATTATGCTGGGAGGAGCCATTTAGGTGACGGAGGTGACATCGTCTGCATGATTTGTCTGGCTATGTAGAGGGTGGCCACTATGCTCATTATGTGTATGTAGTGTAATAACACTGCAAACAGTATTGTTGGGGAAAAAGTTTAGTGCATGTAACCTTGAATGAGTGAGGGAGCCGCCAGCTGACTGTGTGTGTGTAGCAACGACTCTTAGTGCCTGAACTAACTATATCAGCTTGGTTGTACAGCTGTGGTGAATAAAAAATATATACATACTTATATATAACGTCTATATATAGTGTAATAGCTCTGCAAACAGTATTGTTGGGGAAGAAATTTTAGTGCGTGTGAACTTGACTGAGTGCGGGAGGCAGCCGCCAGCTGGCTGTGTGTAGCGGAGTCTCTTAGTGCCTGAACTAACTATATCAGCTTAGTTGTACAGTTATGGCGAACAAAACATATACATACTTATATATAATGTCTGTATATAGTGTCATAACACCACAAATGGTATTGTTGGGGGAGAAAGTTTAGTGCATGTGACCTTGAATGAGTGAGGGAGCCACCAGCTGACTGTGTGTGTAGCGACGACTCTTAGTGCCTGAACTAACTATATCAGCTTACTTGTATAGTTGTGAACAAAACATGTAGATACTTATATATAACATCTGTTTATTGTGAATAAAATATAAAATAGGATGGTGGGAGGAAAAAGTGGGCGAGTGAGGCGTTGTTGAGGAAGTGGCAATGCATGGCTGGCTGGTGAATGGCGGTCACTCCTCGTTGCTTTTCGACTCTCAATACTAACTTAGTGGTTCGTTATGGTGAACAAAACATGCAGATACTTATATATAATGTGTGTATAAAGTGTAATAACAGCAAAACTATTTGTTTATTGTTTTATGAACATAATAATTGAATCACTAATATGCACACCATACTTTTGAGTATAGCAATTATTCACCACTTTTATTATATAAATATATCACAATACACACTATTGAATAATATTATTGCAAAAAACTAAGAAAAAATCAATCAGACATTAAAATAATTAAGTGATAATGTCTTTGTGGCAACTCCCACCTGTCAGCGCGGGTGACGCTGACCGACTCTGACGACCGCTCTGTCAACGGCCACTTTTTTGTCAGACTTCCTCGGACTATTGCACCCAAAATATGTAACCTACGTTCCCCCCCCCCCCCCCCCCCCCTTCGTGCTCAGGGAACACATATTAACATTTTGAAAGACAAAATATTTTTATAGAATCTTTTTTTCATGCACACTGGGGTGTAAATCTCTTCAGGACCCCTTAGCAGCTTAAGGGTTAAGGTGGCGTTTGTGGGGCGTATACTCACGACGCATCCCTATTGGGCCCCCGGCATAATCGGCAATAGCTTCTTGTTGGGTGTCCTGCCTCTAATTATTGCTCCATGGTGGGTAAGGGTTTAGGTGGCGTTTGTGGGGCGTATACTCACGACGCATCCCTATTGGGCCCCGGCATAATCGGCGATAGCTTCTTGTTGGGTGTCCTGCCTCTAATTATGGCTCCATGGTGGGTATGGGGCACATTCGTGAATGAATATGTCTCTTTTCATCTTTATGTCTTTGAATGTTCCTCTTGTACCCTCTCAGGCTCGTGGGGTGGGTGACCAAGCCCCCGGGTCAGACTGTATTGTAAGTCTGGGCTCTGTAGCTCCCGCTGCATTGGGCCCCAACCTTGCTCCTCCTTTGACCCTCCTGACTTCTCCCCTCGGCTCCCCTCCCTCCTCTTTGGTTGGGTCGAGCCACAAGCCCCCAGTAGTGACCACTTCGTCCCCTGGCGTGGCTCAGTCTCTCATGACTACTGTGCCTTTTAACCCCTCTCTCTCTCTGGGGGTTCTCAACGTTGTCCGCGCCATGGCCGCACATGCTCGATTCCTTCACGTACTGATGCGTATCAGGCCTTGTTTGGTCCCGCTTCGTGGACCAAATACTTTGATCTCCTCCCTCTTGATTCTACACCTCCTGACGATTTTTACCTCCATAGGCATCTTTTTGATTCCGTAGATGCCTCTGTTACCTTCAACCCCACTTGTCTCGGTACACATGTCGTTGCTGCTCCTTCTCAGGATGCAGCTTCCCACTTGGCTGCCTTATCCTGCCTTGGCAAGACCCCCTGTTTGGGTCTCAAAGAAAGCTCGGTTGAATGCCAGTGTTGGCACTATTCTCGTCCCGCCCCATGTTGCAACTGGTGTTTGGAATCTGCAGGACACCGTGATGATATTCGGCATATCCTCGACGCTCAAGGCCATTCTTCCTCCAGGTAGAAACATTTTCTCGTCCCCCTCATGGTCATCGCCATCAACCCCTTTGGGTTGTGAAAATTACCTTTGATGGTAGGACCCTTCAGCCCTCTGTCATTCTTGCTGGTGCCAGGTGCTCTGTCCAGGAATACATTCCCTCTCCTCGGCTCTGTAATAAGTGCTGAAGGTTTGGGCATGGTGTTCTCCACTGCTCTGGAACTGTCTCTCTGTTCTTTGTGTGGGGGCAAAGGGCACTCTAAGTTGGAGTGCACTTCTCCCAAGGCTCGCTGCCTCAATTACGGTGAGGCATACCCTACCTTCTCCCGTGCATGTATACATTACAAGCTTGAGGCAGCCATCCTCAACTTGAAGCACTGGGAGCGTTTATCTTTTCTTGAGGCGAGGCGCTCCCACCTTATGCTAACGTCTCTTATGGTCGCGTGTTGCGCTCTTCCTCTCCTTGTCCTTCCCACCTTCCTCAGACTCAAAACCATTTCCAGGCCTTGGACCCTGATACGTCCACCGCCCCCTCTTCCGTTCCTTTGAATTCTGTCCCAAAGGGTCCCCCTCTTGGTCCTCTGTCTGGGATTCTCTCTTTTTTTCTGCCTAGTCTGTCATGTCTCCTGTGTCTTCTTCCTCGTCTCCCTCCGATCCTGCTTCCCATTCTCCTCCTCCATCTATTGACTCTCCACGCTGCCTGTCAATACAGGCTGATGTCCATCGCTCTCCCAACGACCGTCGTGTATGCTCTCGTTCAGCTTCTGTTGAGACGCTGGAAACTGTTGCCCAGTATGTAGTTGTTGGGACACCTGTTTCTTTGAGCCAGAAGCGTAAGACTGGCTCCTCTCCTTCCTCCTCCCTGGCGGGTAAAAAGGCTTCGCTTTCTTCCTCGCCCCCTACTTCTGATTCTCTCGCTCCGTCCCCTCTCGTTTCTGTGGTTACGCCCCCTGTTCCGGCTATGGAGATCTCTTTGGCCCCTGCTTCCCTCTCGGTTGGTGCCCTTGCTCAGGTCCATTCCCTGGTTTCTGCCCCTCCTGCTGCTGTCCATGACCCTAGGTTTTCCCCTTATCTTCTTCCTCCGGATCCTACTCGTCCGCCCCTGGTCGGTCCTCTAGCTACCTTCCCTCCTTCTTTACTCAGTTTACCCATGCCCCCCTAACCCTGACTTCGCTGACCCTGACCCTGATCCTGCGCTTCTTTAATGTGCTGTGTTGCCTTTTTGCCTTTGTTTCTTCGTTGTTCTCTGTTGCTGTCCTTCTTCTCGTCGATGTCTATTCTTCAATGGAATGTTTGAGGTTATTTCGCCAATTTCCTTGAACTTCAGCTTCTGATTTCGCGGTTTTCGCCCCTTTGTGTCTGTCTCTAGGAGCCGATGCTTGGTGCTCGTCCTGATCGCTTTTGTGGCTATTCCTTTCTCTCTCCCCCCTAGATGTTGCTGGGGCTTCTAACTCTTCTGCTCTCTTCATTCGCTCTGATGTTTCCTTTGTCCCCGTACTTTTTCCTTCGCCTCTCCATTGTTCTGCTCCTCGTATCTTTGTGAGGAAATGGTACACCGTTTGTTCCATTTATCTCCCCCGAGTGTCCCACTTTCTCTTCCCGATCTGAAACACCTGCTGGACTCCTTGCCAGTGCCTGTGCTCCTGCTAGGTGATTTCAATTGTCGTCATTTCCTTTGGGGTGATGTTCTGACGAACACCCGGGATCGCCTTCTTGAACCGTTCATCCTCTCTTCTTCCCTGTCTCTTCTGAATTCTGGTGAACCCACACATTTGGACTCTCGGACTCGCACCCTTTCCTGTCTTGATCACTCTCTTTGTTCGTCTTCTCTTTATTTAGATTTCACGTGGCAGGTTTTTGATGACCTCCATGACAGTGACCATTTCCCTATCCTTGTTACTTATTTCTCTTTTCACCCTCCCCCTCTCCTTCCCTAGGTGGCAGTTTGCTAAGGCAGACTGGAACCTATTTACCCTCAGTGCTGCTCTCTCTGACCTCTCCCTTCTGCCTCTTCCTCGCTTCCTCCTTCTTTTTCATGACACCGTCTTCGATGCTGCTCTCCGCTCTATTCCTCACTCTTCCATTCAGGGCCCACGAAAGTGCATTCCATGGTGGAATACAGACTGTGCTCGGGCTGTCTGCTGTAAGTGTGCAGCCTGGAAGAGACACCGCCGCCGGCAGATGGCCGATTCTTTTCTTTTATTTTGGAAGGTGAGTGCGGTGGCCTGTAGGGTCATCCGTATGGCTAAATGTGAATGTTGGGCGTCTTATATCTCCATTATTACGTCCGACACTCTTCTGCCGCAGATCTGCAAGCATGTCCGCAAGATAGCGGGTAAGTTCGTTCCCGATGTCTCAACGGTCCTTTATCTCCTTGGTACTCTCGTGGGGGACCCATTGCAGGTCGCTATCGAACTGGGTTCCCACTTTTCTTCTGTTAGCTCTGGTTTTCATCTTCCCCAATCTTTCCTTCTTCATAAACCTGTCCTTGAATCTTGTCCTTTGGATTTCTATACTCATCTTCGCCTTCCCTATAACGATCCCTTCTCTCTCTCTGAACTTCGGTTTGCCCTGGCCCAATGCAGTTCTACAGTAGCGGGCTCCGATGGCATTCATTATGAGATGCTTCACCATCACCCTCCATGCACGTCTCAGTATTTACTGAGTCTGTATAATCAGATCTGGAAGTCATCGTCTGTCCTTGAGGAATGCCGTTGTCCTCCCTGTTCACAAACCAGCGTCTCTGGGCACATCCCTTAAGGACTTTCACCCTATTGCCCTCTCAAGTTGTGTCTGCAAACTCTTTGAACGTATTGTTTAACGTTCGTCTGATGAGGTTCTTTGAACACTATCATCACCTCTCCCCGTCTCAATTTGGTTTCCACAAGTGCCGCAGCACAACAGATGTCCTAGTGAACTTGGAGGTCTATATTCGTACTGCTTTTGCTGCGAAGGCCTCCATTGTTGCCGTCCTTTTTGATCTGGAAAAGTCTTACGACACCACTTGGCGATATCATATGCTATCCCAGCTTCATTCTTTTGGCCTTCGTGGTCATCTCCCTCTCTTTCTCTGCAGCTTCCTCTCTCATCGTTCCTTTTGGATGAGGCTTGGTACCGTTCTCTCTGCCTCTTTTCAGCAATACGATGGTGTGCCTCAGGGAAGTGTTCTGAGCACTACTCTTTTTCTGGTTGTCCTCAGCGGTCTTCTTTCCTCTTTTCCTTCAGGCGTCTTCGCTCTTTATGTCGACGATCCTACCCTTTGCTGTCAGGGTGATGATTCGCCTTTCCTTCAAAGCCGGCTTCAACTTGTGATTGATGCCGTGTCGTCTTGGGACACTGATCGTGGCTTCAAGTTCTCTACATCTAAGACTTGTGCTATGACTTTTACTTGGAAGTGTGTCGTTCTTCGTCCTTCTTTGTCTCTTTATGGTCACCCCATTGTGTACAAGGATTCTGCTAAGCTTTTGGGGTTGATTTTTGACACTCGTTTGTCTTGGTTGCCCCATATCTCATACCTCCGTGTTGAATGCTCTAAGGCCCTTACCCTCCTTTGGGTATTGTCCCATTCTTCTTGGGGAGCAGATAGACGCACTCTACTTGCTTTACATTCTTGTCTCGTCCTGTCTAAGCTCGATTATGGTTGCCCTGCTTACTCATCTGCTTCTCCTTCTACTCTTCGCCATCTTGATGCTTTGCACCATACTGAGTTGCGCCTCAGTTCTGGTGCTTTTCATTCGACTCCCGTTCTCAGCTTGTATGTTGACACTAGCTTCCTATCTCTCCAGGACCACCGTGATCGCTACTGTCTTCGCTATCTTGCACGGTCCTTGCAACATCCTTCCTCTCGCCTCTGTCGTGCTTTAAGTTTTACCCCCTCCTGCGGTTCCTATTCCTCTTCACCACCTCCCTCTTTCTGTCCGGGTATCTCGCTTACAGGATTCTCTTTCAGTTTGTATTTCTACTCATGTTGTTCCTTCTTTGCCCCCTGTGGAGAGTCCCCCTTCCACAGTTTTGTACATCCTTAACCACCGTGCTGAGCCGAGTTTATTGTGAAATTACCCCGGTGCGCATGAAATAAAGTATTCCCCCCAATTTTTTTTCTCTGTAAAATGATAAATTCCCTTCCCTGAACATGTCTATGTAAAAATAAATACCAAATTCCACTTACTTTGGCTGTGGGGACGTGGACAAGTTGCACTGTGACGTCATCAGGGCCTGGTCGCCCATGTGTGAATCGCCCAGACGCAGTTGCGTGGACCATTCAAGCACCGGGTGTTGCCACAAATATATTTTGAATTATTTGTTTTATGTATTTCCGATGCGGTTTTATTTGTTTTTTTATCGTATATGATGCATATTTGTGTTCTTTACAATATGTATACAGTAGAACGTTCATGATGTTCCATGGAACTGTGATACATGTGTCAGTAATGTGTCCACAATAAATGGTTATTGTTGCAATATTACCTGTTAAAAATTCACTAAAATTACAATGTGTACAGTTTCCACACACTATTTACACAGTAACACACTGTATTACACACTCAGTACTTCGGAAGTGAGTAATAATCAACGAAGTAATCCATGGTACACAGCGCAACTTCCTTCTCAGTGCACCAGGTACAGATAAATTTTCGCTTCCTGTTTCTTCATTCTGTGTGCTTGCAAATAATGCACTCACGTACACTCTTGGCTTTAGTACTTGTAGGTTGTATGTTGCCAAGCTTGTAAAGCATAAGGTATTATTGAAAAGATTATAGAAAAAGATAAATTTGTAAGGTAGTCTTGAAAAGATCGCTTTGTATGGTCCCACACAGGAAGAGATTCAGCTTACCTCAAAGAATGTCCATCAGTCAGAAAGAGATTCACCTAGCCTCAAAGAGTGTCCATCAGTCAGGAAGAGATTCAGGCATTCTTGAAAATATCTATAGAAAACACCACCATGGAAGCCACTAACACTGTTCATCTATGCTACTTGTATCAGATGCATCATCACTGAATGCAGAAAATGATTCATCTATGTATCATCTAAATAAATTCTCTGTATCATCTAAATATATTAATTGGCTGTTGATTGCTGGTGTTGACTTCTTAGTGTGTAGTGCCTCGCAGATATCAAGCCACCTGCTATCGCTGTATCTATCGATGATTTCTGTGTTTTTTGTTAATTAACACTTTCGCCTGGGCATGACGCAGCATTGCGTCATCCGTTTACTGTCGGTAATGCCGGGGATGACGCAGCATTGCGTCATTGTATATATATATATATTATTAAATATGACCGAAAAAGTAAGATTAATAATTCTAAAACAAATTTTCTCAATCTTTCGTACATTTCTCTTCACGAATTTCTAACACGAATTTTCTCAATCTTTCGTACATTTCTCTTCACTGTTGGTGGTAATTCAACGCGACACTTGAGCGCGTTTCGTAAAACTTATTACATTTTCAAAGACTTTAGTTTACACATACACAACTGAATAGAACTTACACATCTCCGATTTGTTTATATCTACATTTGAGTGAGGTGGTATTTAATAGGGTATTAAATTCATCAACACAAGACAGAACACGAAACAATGGGTATTGAATAGAAGTGATTGTAGAAAGCCTATTGGTCCATATTTCTTGATGCTTCTATATTGGAGCAGAGTCTTGAGGTGGGTAGAATATAGTTGCGCATTAATTGACTGTTGATTGCTGGTGTTGACTTCTTAATGTGTAGTGCCTCGCAAACGTCAAGCCGCCTGCTATCGCTGTATCTATCGATGATTTCTGTGTTGTTTACTAGGATTTCTCTGGCGATGGTTTGGTTGTGGGAAGAGATTATATGTTCCTTAATGGAGCCCTGTTGCTTATGCATCGTTAAACGCCTAGAAAGAGATGTTGTTGTCTTGCCTATATACTGTGTTTTTTGGAGCTTACAGTCCCCAAGAGGGCATTTGAAGGCATAGACGACGTTGGTCTCTTTTAAAGCGTTCTGCTTTGTGTCTGGAGAGTTTCTCATGAGTAGGCTGGCCGTTTTTCTGGTTTTATAGTAAATCGTCAGTTGTATCCTCTGATTTTTGTCTGTAGGGATAACGTTTCTATTAACAATATCTTTCAGGACCCTTTCCTCCGTTTTATGAGCTGTGGAAAAGAAGTTCCTGTAAAATAATCTCATAGGGGGTATAGGTGTTGTGTTAGTTGTCTCTTCAGAGGTTGCATGGCGTTTCACTTTCCTTCTAATGATGTCTTCGACGAAACCATTGGAGAAGCCGTTGTTGACTAGGACCTGCCTTACCCTACAGAGTTCTTCGTCGACTTGCTTCCATTCTGAGCTGTGGCTGAGAGCACGGTCGACATATGCGTTAACAACACTCCTCTTGTACCTATCTGGGCAGTCGCTGTTGGCATTTAGGCACATTCCTATGTTCGTTTCCATAGTGTAGACTGCAGTGTGGAAACCTCCGCTCTTTTCCATGACTGTTACATCTAGAAAGGGCAGCTTCCCATCCTTTTCCATCTCGTTGGGAGATGGGAAGCTGCCCTTTCTAGATGTAACAGTCATGGAAAAGAGCGGAGGTTTCCACACTGCAGTCTACACTAAGGAAACGAACATAGGAATGTGCCTAAATGCCAACAGCGACTGCCCAGATAGGTACAAGAGGAGTGTTGTTAACGCATAGGTTGACCGTGCTCTCAGCCACAGCTCAGAATGCTCTCAGCCACAGCTCATTTGTTCTTATTCCCCACCCTTTAACCTAAACTTTTAGATGTAGTTTATTTGTTTATTGTGTTTTATGTATGTGTTGAATCTATTATCCTCATCCTAACCTTTCAGATGTAGTTTTGTTTCTCCTTTTTGTATATTTTACCAAAACCCACCATCCCACTTAACCTTCTTTTATTTTGTTTCTCCTACTCCTTCTATCCCCCTTTTTCTCTCTATCTTCCTCCTTCTATACCCCTTTTTCTCTATCTTCATCCTTGTAACCCCCTTTTTTCTCCCTCTCTCCCATATTCTCTCTCTTCCTCCCCCTCTCTCTTCCTCCCCCCTCTCTCTTCCTCCCCCTCTCTCTTCCTCCCCCCTCTCTCTTCCTCCCCCTCTCACTTCCTCCCCCTCTCTCTTCCTCCCCCTCTCTCTCACTCATTTGCTCCAATGCTCTTATTTTTCTCAAATTCAAGTCTCAGTAGATCTGATTCTTTACTACTGTAATTATATTATTACTAAGATAAAGAATGAACTTATATGTAAAAACAAAGTGAAAGAAGGAAGGAAGGAAGGTTAAATGGGATGGTTGGTTTAGGTAAAATATACAAAAAGGAGAAACAAAACTACATCTGAAAGGTTATCTTGAGATGATTTTGGGGCTTTAGTGTCCCCGCGGCCCGGTCCTCAACCAGGCCTCCACCCCCAGGAAGCAGCTCGTGACAGCTGACTAACTCCCAGGTACCTATTTACTGCTAGGTAACAGGGGCATTCAGGGTAAAAGAAACTTTGCCCATTTGTTTCTGCCTCGTGCGGGAATCGAACCCGCGCCACAGAATTACGAGTCCTGCGCGCTATCCACCAGGCTACGAGGCCCCGATCATATCTTAGGTTACCGAGGTTAGGATAAGGATAATATATTCAACAAATACGTCAAACACAATAAACAAATAAACTACATATGAAAGGTTAGGTTAAGGGGTTGGGGAATAAGAACAAATGATAACCAACATAATGATTACACTAAGATTAAAGAGGTCAGGTTAAGGGGGGGAAAGAATAAGACAATTATTACAAGCATAATAAATACAACTTATGAGCAACTTGATGAACTTTAACAAATAACCCTTGAAATGCAAAAATGACCATTTGAGAAATTAACCCTTGAAACGAGTAAATGCCAATATATAACAAAAATCCTTTGAAATGCTTAAACCCCCAAACTTTAACAAATAACCCTTGAAATGCAAAAATGACCATTTGAGAAATTAACCCTTGAAACGAGTAAATGAATATGAGACATTGATTGACAAAACACAAAAGACAAGCAGGAATAATTATGTAGGTTAGGTCATGTCTGGTTGGGTAAGTTGGACTAGGTAAGTTAGGTTATGTCAGTTTGGGTAAGTTAGGTTATGTATGTTAGGCTAAGTTAGGTAATTTACTTTAAGTTAGGATAAGTTAGGATAGGTAAGTTAGGTTATATAAGATAGGATAGGTAAGTTAGGTTAAGTTAGGTTAGGTTAGGTAAGGTCAGGTTAGTTAAGTTAGGATAGATAAGATATGTTAGGTTAGGTTATGTAAGCTAGGTTAGGTAAGCTAGGTTAGGTAAGTTAGGTTAGGATAGGTAAGTTAGGTTAGGTTAAGATAGGTTAGGTAAGTTAGGGTAGGTAAGCTAGGTTAGGTTAGTTAGGTTAGGTAAGCTAGGTTAGGTAAGTTAGGTTAGGTAAGTTAGGTTAGGTTAAGATAGGTTAGGTAAGTTAGGTAAGTTAAGTTTTTTATTTATTTATTTTTTTTATTTATTTATTTATGCATATACAAGAATGTACATAAGGAATGTGAGGATACAAATATGGTAATTACAGTCTTGTAAAGCCACTAGCACGCGCAGCGTTTCGGGCAGGTCCTTAATCGAAGAAAATTTTAAGGAGGTAAATACTTGCAAAATTATAGACAAAAAATGATAACAGATTACATGAAATGAAAAAAAGATGAGAGAAAATTGTAGGTACAGTATATTAAAGCACATAGGTAGCTAAGATTGATTGCAATGACAGCTTGAATGGTAGTTGACAAAAAAATTGGTAGGCATAATACAGCAGAAACAATATAAGATTGGTTGCAATGACAGCTTGAATGGTAGTTGACAAAAATTGGTAGTCACAATACAGCATATAGCTAGCACATAAAAGAAGACAGCAATGAACACAATGATAAGGTTGTTTGAAATTACATAAAAATTAGGAGATTGGGTAACACTAGGTACAGAGCAAATTTAAAGCTCAGTGTAGGAAACTAAGAAGATGAAGTTAGGTACTTTTTGGTTTTGCTTTTAAATAAGGCAAAAGTTTTACAGTTTTTCAATTCACTAGGGAGTGAGTTCCATAAACTAGGTCCCTTAATTTGCATAGAGTGTTTACACAGATTAAGTTTGACCCTGGGGATATCAAAGAGATATTTATTTCTGGTGTGGTGATAATGGGTCCTATTACATCTGTCCAGGGAGAGTTTCAGAGCATGGTTTGCATTTAAGAACAGGGTTTTGTAAATGTAGTTGACACAAGAGAATGTGTGGAGGGAGTTAATATTTAGCAAGTTTAGGGATTTAAACAAGGGAGCTGAGTGTTGTCTGAAAGCTGAGTTAGTTATCATTCTGATAGCAGATTTTTGCTGTGTGATGATGGGCTTAAGGTGGTTTGCAGTGGTAGACCCCCATGCACAGATACCATAATTAAGATAGGGGTAAATTAGTGCATAATATAGTGAGAGGAGAGCAGAGTTAGGAACATAATATCTGATTTTGGAGAGTATACCAACTGTCTTAGAGACTTTCTTAGTTATGTGTTGAATGTGGGTGCTGAAGTTGAGTCTCTTGTCTAGGAATAGGCCAAGAAACTTGCCATCATCTTTATTACTGATGTTAATGTTGTCTATCTGTAGCTGAATTGCATTTGATGATTTGCTTCCAAATAAGATGTAGTAAGTCTTTTCGATGCTTAATGTTAGTTTGTTCGTTGACATCCATAAGTGGACTTTTTTTAATTCATTATTCACAACATTATTTAGTGTATGTGGGTTGAGGTTTGAATAGATAAGAGTAGTATCGTCAGCAAACAGTATAGGTTTGAGAATATTAGAGACATTAGGCAGATCGTTTATATATATAAGAAATAGAAGAGATCCTAAGATGCTGCCCTGTGGCACTCCAACGGTAATTGGTAGAGTGGACGAAGTTGTATCATTGATGGTTACATATTGGTGTCTGTCACTAAGATAGGATCGGATGTAGTCAAGGGCAAGGCCTCGGATTCCATAATGCTGGAGTTTAAGTTAGAGGTAGTTGTGATTAACAGTATCAAAGGCTTTTCTTAGGTCAATGAAGAGTCCAATCGGAAACTCATTTTTGTCAAGGGCTGAGTAGATAACGTCAAGGAGACTAATGATTGCATCGTTGGTGCTCTTTTGGGACCGGAAGCCAAACTGGCAGGGGCTGAGTATAATAATTTTACGAGGTAGGAATAGAGCTGTTTGTAAATAATTTTTTCAAATATTTTTGATAGAATGAGTAGATTTGATATTGGTCTATAATTGTTTATGTCCGCCGGATTGCCTCCTTTATGGACTGGCGTTACTCTTGCTTTTTTGAGGATATCAGGGAAGGTGTGACACTCTATTGATTTGTTGAACAGTAGTGCTATGGGTGGGGCAAGGGCATGGGAGGCTCTCTTGTACACAATGGACGGAATTTCACTGGTGTTCCCTGCCTTGGTTTTTAGAGAGTGTATGATGGACACAACATCTGCCGGGCTGATTGGTGAAAGGAGAAGAGAGTTTGGATAGCTGCCTGAGATATATGTGTTAATATGTGTCTGAGTCAGTGGGATTTTACTGGCAAGATTAGCACCAACCGATGAAAAGAAACTATTAAATTCATTTGCCATTTCTAAATCAGTTGACGGTATATCCCCATCCTTGTAGAGTTTTATTTGGTTATGTGAGTGTTGTTTAGTTCCTAGGATACTAGAGATAGTTTTCCAAGTGTTTTTCATGTTGCCTTTTGCTTCATTGAATCTATTCACATAATATGCAAGTTTTGCCTTTCTTATGATACTGGTAAGCATTGATGAGTACCTTTTAGCTACTTCCTTTGAAACTAGGCCAATCCTAACTTTCTTTTCATATTCATGTTTCTTGTTGATTGAGTTGAGAATGCCACTTGTGAGCCATGGATTGTTTAATCTTTTGTCAGTTACTTGCTTTGTAAGAAGGGGACAATGAAGGTTGTAGAGGCTTAGAGTTTTGGAGAGGAAGAGGTTAGCTAATGAATTTATATCATGGGTATTATTGAATTCAGAATCCCAGTTAATATTGTGAAGTGCCTCTGTAAGATTGTCTAAAGCTGATTCACTGTGTAGCCTAAATGAAAGTTTCTTGCTTTTTGGAGGTGTTATGTCCATGTTCGCTATGAGAAAGATAGGATAGTGGTCAGTTGTTCTGTCGTAGATTATACCAGATACAAGGGGAGCTGCTATGTTTGTCCATATGTGGTCCAAGGTAGTGGCTGATGTTTGAGTGACTCGGGTAGGTTTGGTGATAGTGGGGATTAGCATACAGGAGTTCATGCTGTTAAGGAAATAGTCAACTTGAGAGCAATTTTGTTGACCCAGGTCAATATTAAAGTCTCCTCCAAGAATGATGTGGTTTTTGTTGAGATTGTTGTTTATTTATTTATTTATTTATTTATTTATTTATGCATATACAAGAATGTACATAAGGAATGTGAGGATACAAATATGGTAATTACAGTCTTGTAAAGCCACTAGCACGCGCAGCGTTTCGGGCAGGTCCTTAATCTAAGAAAATTTTAAGGAGGTAAATACTTGCAAAATTATAGACAAAAAATGATAACAGATTACATGAAATGAAAAAAAAATGAGAAATAGGATAGGATCTATAGAGATGGTTTATAATAAGATTCCTTAGGTTGTCTGAGAAAGAAGCTATGTTAGTATTAGGAAATCTATAGATGGCTCCAATAGTCAAAGAGGATTTAAGGGATTTAATTGTAAACTGAGCAAAAGTATATTCACAGTAGTCATCTCTGTCACTAATAACACTGTTGCAGATAAATGTATCTCGGTAATATATAGCTGTGCCACCACCTTTTTTATTAGGCCTACAGTTATGAATGGCTTTATAACCAGCTAAGTTGTAGAGTTGGGTATAGTCTTTATTTAGCCAAGTTTCTGTTAAAATAATGAACGATAGGTTAGTACCTAGTGCTGTGAGTAGTGCATTTAAATCGTCAAAATGTTTACCAAGTGATCTAACATTTTGGTTATAAACTGATAGATAGGTGCTATTTTGGAGTTTGTTTTTAGCCTGGTGTGCTGTGAAATACTTGCAATAATGATGATCAATGTGCTGGTTGGTATAGATATGAGACAGAAGATTTTGATCAGGATCAATATCAGTGTGCATAGAGATGCAGAGGGATCACGATACAAGATACACGATAAAGCAAAACACAAGAATAAGAGCAGATACAATAAAATAGTAACAATTTAGAAGTAAAATAAAGATCCAATAGATAGCCAGGGAGGACACAGAAGTTACATAAAATAAAACACAAAAAATCAGTAGAGACTGACAATATAAATGTAAAATAAAAAATAATAAGAAAAATAATAATCATAAAAAAAATGATCTTGAAGATAATTAGCTTAGTAATGGTTAATTAACAGGGTAATAAAAAGCCCTAGGTTTAGTGACAAGGGGATTAACTAAGAACAATTAATTAAGAGTATAAAACAGGCAAAGATGAAAAACAAAAAATAAAGTAAAAATTAAAATAAAAATAAAAATAAACACCTTTGGAAAGGAAAGGCAGAGCTTAAGTACACTTTGGTTGTATGTGAGACTACAAATTATGTTCTGGTTATTCAGCTGATATCCCACAGTCATCCAGGAAAGAAGTGAGGTGTGCTTCAGTGGTTATGACATAAGTTTTTCCAGAGTCAGTCTTCCTAGCTATTATTTTACCATCGTGCACAAGTTAGGTTAGGTTAGGTTAGTTAAGTTAGGATAGGTAAGTTAGGTTAGGTAAGTTAGGTTAGGTAAGTTAGGTTAGGTTAGCTTAGTTAAGTTAGGATAGGTAAGTTAGGTTAGGTAAGTTAGGTGGTTAGGGTTTGTTAGGTTAGGTTATGTAAGTTAGGTTAGGTTTAGGAACGTTATGTTAACTAAGTAACATTGGGTGGGGAGGATAGGTTTAAGCAGTGTTGTACAGAGAACAGTTTTAAAGGTAAAGTGTCTAAGAAAATATATTTTAACAGAAGTGCAAGTTTGATAGGAAAAGCTGAACTAGTTACATTTTGGAGAGAAATTTTATGCCTGAAGATGTCTTAGAGAACAACATTGATGTCTTAAAGTATAACTTGTTGGAAGAAGGAGGGTTTCTCTGATGCACGAAGGCGTCTTAGAGAACAACGTTTGATGAACGAAAGTGAGTTACAGATTACCTTTGATGACTGAGATTAACTTTGATGAACAAAAGTGTCTTAGAGAACCACTTTTGATGAACGAAGGTGAGTTAGATATTACCTTTGATGACTCTGAGATTAACTTTTGGTAGCTCTGAGAATAACTTTGATTACTTTGAGAATACCTTGATGACTCTGAGATTAACTTTGATGTCTTAGAGAACAACTTTGATGACTTAGAGAATGACTATGATGAACGAAGGTGAGTTAGAGATTACCTTTGATGACTATGATGAACGAAGGTGAGTTAGAGATTACCTTTGATGACTCTGAGAATATCTTTGATGACTTTGAGAAAGACTTTTGAGAACATGAGTAGTATTTTTTGATAGCTCAGAGAATAACTTTTGATGTCTTATAGAACAACTTTTGATGAGCGAGAGTGAGTTAGAGATTACCTTAGATGACTCTGAGAATACCTTTGAGGACTCTGGCAACACCTATGATGACTCTGAGAATAACTTTTGGTAGCTCTGAGAATAAGTTTTGACGACTCTGGTGTCACCGAGAATAACTTTGATGTCTCTGAGAATAACTTTAGTTGTGTCTCTGGGAATAACTTTGATGAACAAAGATATCTTAGAAAGCTTCTCTGATGAACGAAAGGTTACTTAGAGATTAACTTGATGACTGTATTTAACTTTTTGATGGCTCTGAGGACAGCTTTGTTGAATGAGGATGTCTCAGAAAGCTTCTCTGAATAACGAAGGTGACTTAACTTTGATGACTGAGATTAACTTTAGAAGTTTCTGAGAATAACTTTAGATATCTCTGAGAATAACTTTGATGGACGAAGATGTCTTAGAAAGCATCTCTGATGAACGAAAGGTTACTTAGCGAATAACTTTTATGATGTAGAGAACAACTTTGATGATCGAGATTAACTTTAGATGTCTCTGAGAATAAGTTTGATGAAGGAAGATATCTTACAGAGCAACTTTGATGTCTCGAAGAATAACTTTGACATTTCGAGAGGTGTCTTTGAAGTCTTAAAGGATGTCTTTGATGTCTCAAAGGATGTCTTTGAGTGCAACTTTGATGTCTTTGAGTAAGTCCTTGATATCTCGAAGAATGTCTTCGACTATATTTCTTACTTAACGACATATAATTTTAGTTACGAAAGTGCTGAAAAGTTACATTTGACTATTTTTTAGCTAAGTGAAAGGTTACTTTAGTTAAGAACAGTGTTGGAAAGAGTCTACACTTGACTATTTTCAGTTGATTGATGATGGATAAAGTTAGTTATGAATAGTATTGGAAAGTTTCCTTTGACAATTTTTTAGTTAAGAGAAAAGCCATTTTAGTTAAGAACGGTGTTGAACGAGGCTAATCCTGACTATTTTTAGTTGATTGGATAATAAGTTTAGTTGAGAAATGACGAAAGTGACTGTTTTTAGTTGATTGACGAAAGATTTTTAGTTAAGGAACGTTAAATAACATGTAAGGGAATGAACAGAGAGAACATATGGGGAACATGGCAAAGACCACAGAAATCATGTAAAAAAGTTGATGAATACAGTGAACATACTGGGAATATGAACTTACAGAGAACATGAAAACATGATAAGGAGAATTGGGAATACAAAGAATGAACAATGAACTTGTGAAGAACATAGAGAATATGACAAAGAATGTAGAAAACATGTAAGTGAAGGTGATAAACGATGTGATCTTGTGAGGAACATGAACTTGTAGAGGAACATGAATATTGACAAAGAACACAAAAATATGGAAGACAGCATGAAAATTGAGTATAAACGTTGTAAAGAGAACATGTGATGAACATGAAAACAGAAAATATGACTAGAATTTGTAGAGAACATCATGAGACTAAGAGAAAGATCGCAGAAAAAAATGGAGATACATGTGAAAATATGAACTGAATGGGCTAGGAACATTTGAAGAACGTGAAGAACGTGAAGTGAACACGGAAAACATTTGATGAGAATACGAAGAACACAGTGAATATAGAGAAAATATGCAAATACAGTACGATTATTGAAGGTTTGGATAAGTTGGGGATGAGAAGGTAAGGGAGGGAAAAGGTAAGGTGCGATTTTTGACCGTGTGATTATTGCTTACTTGGGTAAACAAAAAGTACTGAAGGTAAGGTGTTATATGACCGTGTGAATATTATATAGCTGAGTACGAAAAGGGTATTAAAGGCAGTGATGTTACTTTGATAGACTGGAGAGGGGCTTGATCTGAAATAATTTGATGAACATTAAACTACGGTGGAGGACATGAGCTGAAACTCGGTTAATGTCTTGATTTATTTTACTACGTTAGAAATATAGTGATCTTAAATTTCTGGGGAAATGGTCTGATAATAAAGAACATGTACAAATGAACAAAGGTGGGGGACGTGAGCTAGAGTTTGGTAACTGTTCGGAACTATTTTACTATGTCTGAAAATATGGCAGTTACAAATTTCAGGGAAAATTAGTCTGTTACTAAAGAACTTGTACAATGAACTACGGTGGGGGACATGAGCTGGAGCTCAGTAACTGACTTGATCTTATTTACTGTGTCTAAAATACAGCAGGTTTAAATTTCAGGGAAATTGATTAGGTATTACCGAAGATACAAGAGGGAACAAAGACTGAGGACAGGAGCTAGAACTTGGTATTTGTTCGGATCTTATTTACTACATCTGAAATATGACTATTAGCAGTGAAAATGTGGTGTCTAAAAAATTTTGGTCTTCAATTGGACTCTGATTAATTTCGATCATGAACTGGACTCTGAATATTTTTGGCACAAAGTGGACTCTGACGAATTTTCGGTATAAAATGGACTCTGATGAAAATTGGTTTGAAAATGGACTCTGTCTAATTTTCACAGATTATAGGACTCTGAATTTTTTTCAGGTACAAACGGAACTCTGAATAAATAAGTAACTCTGGTAATAATAAGTAATTTAGGTTAACAACTAGACTCTGATGAATTTCTATCGTTAATTGGAGTCTGATTATTTTTGGGTATAAACTGGAACTCTGAATAATTTTCGATCTTTACTGGACTCTGGCTAATTTTCGTAGATTACAGGACTCTGAATATTTTCTGGCACAAACTGGGCTCTGAAGAATTTTGCTCACAAAGTGGACTCTGAAGAATTTAGGGTAACATCAGGACTCTGTTAATTTTCAGGGTAAAACTTGACTCTGATTATTTTCAGTCATAAACTGAACTCTGATGAAGTTTGAGCTTTAAACTGTCTCTTGACTATTTTTGGGGGGTCTTTACAGGTGAAACAGCTGTAAATGGTTATAAAACTTAGTCATGACTAAGATGTCTTTTTTCCTTAACAAAATGGTTAAGACACTATTCTCTGAAAATGTTTTTTTTTTTACAAAATTTGGTCATAAACATATAAATAAACTTCTATGATTATTTGAAACTCTGAAATATTTTCTTAAAACTGAACTCTGAAAAAATTGAATTTTCCCCATAAGAACTGTTAACAAACTTCTATGAAATTATTTTCCTCATAAGAACTCTTAACAAACTTTTATGAACATATTTTCAGAAAATGGTATTTGAAAAATACGCGGTTGTGAAAACTGGTAAAATAGCACTTCTAGGTGAACACATGTAGGTGAGCACTTGTAGATGAGCACATGTAGGTGAGCAGATGTAAGTGAGCACATCTAGGTGAACACATGAAGGTGAGCACATGTTGGTGAGCACATGTAGGTGAACACATCTAGGTGACCACATGTAGGTAAGCACATGTAGGTGAGCACAACTAGGTGAGCAGATCTAGGTGAGCACATGAAGGCAAGCACTTCTAGGTTGAGTTAAGTACGGTGTGTTTTAAGTGTGCCTACTCTGGTAATAACGATTGGTGAGACCTGTGGGTAGTATTTGCCAGTGTTTTGGGTACCCCTAAGTGTTGTGTTTTTGTTTTAGGGTACCACATGGTCTCACTACCCTAAGGGGGATCTGACCGGAACTATGAGAGTTGTTGTAGGGTATTCATAATTTATTATCCTGATACATGTGAAAGGTGCTGCAACTAGGCCAAGTTTCAGCATCTCAGCCTAAATAGAGAAGGAGAAAAAAAAAATTATACAATTTTTCAACAATGTTCAATTGCTTTCACAGCCCACAATTGTGAACCAAAATCATTTTTACGACACTCAGCTATGACCTTACTATATAATAAAGATTTGCACCAAGGATTTTTATCCCAGATGTATTTAGTGCAATAATACAGATTTTAAAAAGTTTCCCAAAAACGTATGCAACAAAATGAAGTGTATCATTATTTATAAAATCAATAAATCTACGTAGATAAGAAAAGCTACATGTGTTTTCAGAGGCGTAAACTCTACATATAATGTGCAAGTTTCATGTAAATTGAATAATAAATAAAGGCTGTGAGGGCAGATCTAGTTGTAAAAGTTGGAGTGGCGTAGCGCGCCGCGACAAGTTACTCTACTCGCGGTCACGATCTTCACTCGTGACAATGCGTGATTTACGCATTGCGGCCAGCTCGTACCTTCTATGGAGAGCTCGCATGCATATAGCTTTCAATGATTTTCTCTTGTTCGTTTGGTAAGTCATATTGCAGTACAAATAGCAAAAATAGCATGAGTTCTGGGAGATATTGTGAGAGCGCGTCAGCGATACATCCACTTCCTAAGGGACACACACAGTGACTGAGGGGCTGAGCCACGAATCCCACCCTCTCTCACACGAGACTGTTGCCAATGAGTGAGTTTATATTCATTTTATGCATAACATGTTATTTTCAACGCTATTATGAAATATTAGACTTCTACAGCGTAAGATACAATACTCCGTGGCGCACCCATGCCGCGAGGACCAGATTCACGAAAGTTGCAGCGGGAAATTTGACTCTAATTACGTTATTTTTCAAGATAACATAAAACGGTTTGCACCACAGTGTTGCCAGAACGTTGTAGTATTTTTCGTTATTTTTCGTAAATATTCCATTTTTCTTCGGATTTTCGGCACTTGGCCCCTAAGCTGCATCCAGCTTCAGTGCTTATCCAGTAGTACTTTACCCTAGCTTTCACAGTGTAAACCTTGTATCCTGTCTATGTGGATCAAGGCTTTTAACTTAAGATAGTGTGGTAAAGTAATTATTATTATTGTTATTGATGTGAGTGTATATGGGGGATTGTTAAGGGGTTAATAAATAAGTAAGTTAGAACGGAGTATCCCTACTTCCTGTGTGGGAGTGCAATGATCAACCTCTAGTCTGACATGGTCTAGTAGCAAGTTATTATTACTGTGGATAGTTTATTTTGGGGGCCGGGCCTTTTAGTTCTCCCATATTTGATAACTCTGTATTCTAACTACCCTTACCCCTTAATAGTACCAGTTCCCCCACAGCAAGCCCACCATTTTCATAACAGTGCCCATGGAACTTTTGCTCTTCACTGGTGCTATTCTGCATTTTCTTCCATGTCGTTCACTCCAGTATGTTGTTATTTTACTGTGCAGATTTGGAACCTGGCCCTCCAGTATTTTCCATGTGTATATTATTTGGTATCTCTCTCGTCTCCTTTCTAGTGAGTACATTTGGAGAGCTTTGAGACGATCCCAATAATTTAGGTGCTTTATCTCGTCTTTGCGTGCCGTATATTTTCTCTGTATTCCCTCAATTTCAGCTATCTCTCCTGCTCTGAAGGTGGAAGTGAGTACTGAGCAGTACTCAAGACGGGACAACACAAGTGATTTGAAGAGTACAACCATTGTGATGGGATCTCTGGACAAGAAGGTTCTCATAATCCATCTTATCATTTTTCTGGCTGACGCAATACTTGCTTGGTTATGCTCCGCAAACGTTAGGTCGTCGGGCATCATTATTCCCAAATCCTTGATATGCTGTTTTCCTTGTGGGAACCGACCTGTGAGATTTATATTTATTTAATTTATATGAATTTATTTTGAATTTATATTTACGTTAATTTATATATTTCGATAGCAATTGGTATGATGTTAAGTGGACTGTATTTCTGCAATAATCTCACAAATCGATCCATACTCATTAGGGGGTTTATATTGAATTTATATATATGCAACCAATCAAACTACAGTATTAAACTACATATATTAGTATACATTGAGGAGGTTCCTTATCTCATTGTACAACAGGCTTAGTCCACCAGGTATAACTAGGATGTAGACACCAAATTATACTCGTGTGAGGCAGCTTCCATCACCCAGTAACTGATATACCAAGCTTGCTTCCTCTTCTTGTTCCTGTCAAAGGGCACTAGCTGTAAAACCAGAATCCTAATATATGACAGCTATATCAGAGAAAACACTGTATATTATATATGATAAGGACCAAGGCTTAATTACCTTTAGTATGAGGCGAGTTTGCATTCTAACTGGTTCGCCCAATATCTACCTAACATTAATGGCCAAAAATGATTAGATAAACGGGTGTCGGTAGAACACTTCCCTTGACAGCGTGTTGATGATGGAAGACCACTACTCTGATCTTCACACTTCGTCCAAGAGAAATGATAGGAGACGAATTTGCTCCCTGCGCCTCTGGTCTTAACAACAATGGCTGACCCTTCCTCCTCACTGACGCCTTGGCACTTTGTCTAGATGTTAGTAACTGATTGAAGGGTCACATTTACTTTATTTTGATACTGATAATTAAGTTAATTCAAATGAAATGTTTTCATGATGGTAAAAGTCCAAAGACTAATGTATTTAAGAATAATTCCAACACAATAGTTGGTGGTTTTTAATAGTATGTGGCAATGATATCCCGTTTTCAATTGACGGAAAATTCCACTACAAGCTACATTTTCTATGGGTTAACTTGTGTATACAACGCAGCAGCAATATTATCTGCAATTGCATGTAATATTATTAAATGGTGTCGGATTTTCCGACATTCCTTCCATGGGCAGATTCGATTGTGTTTTGTACCCTGTATTATGTTTAAGATCCTTATTTTTGCCGCATCTGAGTACCTGGAATTTATCACCGTTAAAAATCATGTTATTTTCTGCTGCCCAATCGAAAACTTTGTAAATATCTGTTTGTAGTTTATCAGTGTCTTCAGCAGAGGTAATTTTCATGCTGATTTTTGTATCATCTGCAAAAGATGACACGAAGCTGTGACTTGTGTTTTTGTCTATATCTGATATGAGAATAAAGAACAGCAGAGATGCAAGGACTGTACCTTGAGGTACAGAGCTTTTAACTGCGCTCGGACTCGATTTTACTTGATTGACTGTTACTCTTTGTGTTCTGTTTGACAGAAAACTGTGTATCCAGCGTCCTACTTTACCAGTTATACCCATTGACGTCATTTTGTGTGCAATCACTCCATGGTCACATTTGTCGAATGCCTATGCAAAATCTGTGTATACGACATCTGCATTAGCACAGGTGAGCATGTGAGGTGAACTGCAGGTGAGCACATCAAGGTGAACACATGAAGGTGAGCACATGTAGGTGAGCACACGTAGGTAAACACATATAGGTGACCACATCTAGGTGAAAACATGTAGGTGAGCACATCTAGGCGAACACATGAAGGTGAGCACTTGTAGGTGAGCACATGTAGGTGAGAACATGTAGGTGAACACATCTAGTTGAGCACATCTAGGTAAGCACATCTAGGTGAGCACATGTAGGTGAGTACATCTAGGTAAGCACATCTAGGTAAGCACATGTAGGTGAGTACATCTAGGTAAGCACATCTATGTGAGCACTTCTAGGTGAGCACATCTAGGAGAGCACATCTTAATGAGCACATCTAGGTGAGCACTTCTAGGTGAGCACATCTAGGTGAGCACATCTAGGTGAACACGTTTTGTACGTAGTTTCCGTTATTATATTTTCAATTTTTCCGTAGCGCATGAGCTGGAACTTATCCTCGTTAAACACCATATTATTTTCTGTAACCCATAGAAAGACCTGATCTACATCTGATTGGAGGTTTGCCGTGTCCTCTATGTTGCCAACTCTCATGAAAATCCTAGTGTCATCTGCAAAGGATGATACAGTGCTATAGGTTGTGTTCTTGTCTATGTTCGATATGAGGATGAGAAAAAGTACTGGAGCAAGCGCAGTACCCTGGGGGACTGAGCTCTTCACGGTTGATGAGCTGGATTTTATTTTGTTGACTATTACACATTGGGTTCTGTTAGTCAGGAAATTGTAGATCCATCTGCCTATTTTCCCGGTAATTCCTTTTGAACGCATTTTATGTGCAATAACACCATGGTCACATTTATCAAAAGCTTTTGCGAATTCTGTGTAAATTACATCTGTATAATTGAGTACAGGTGAGTACATCTAAGTGAACACATCTAGGTGAACACTTGAAGGTGAGCACTTCTAGGTGAGCATATGTAGGTGAGCACATCTAGGTGAGAAAATGTAAATAAGCCCCTCTAGGTGAGCACATCTAGGTGAAAACATGTAGGTGAGCACTTCTAGGTGAACACATGAAGGTAAGCACATCTAGGTAAACTCATGTAGGTGAGCACTTCTAGGTGAGCATTTCTAGGTGAGCACATCTAGGTGAGCACTTCTAGGGGAGCACATCTAGGTGAGCACATCTAGGTGAGCCCATGTAGGTGAACACATGTAAATGAGCACTTGTAGGTGAGCACTTCTGGCTGAGCACTTTTAGGTGAGCACATGTAGGTGAGCATATCTAGGTGAACACATCCAGGTGAACACATCTAGATGCACATTTGTAGGTGAACACATGTAGGTGAGCACTTCTTGGTGAGCACATGTAGGTGAGCACTTCTTGGTGAGCACATCTAGGTGAACACATGTAGGTGAGCATTTCTAGATGAGCACATGTAGGTGAGCACATGTAGATGAGCACATGTAGGTGAACACATCTAGGTGAGCACATGTAGGTGAACACATCTAGGTGAACACATGTAGGTGAACACATCTAGGTGAACACATGTAGGTGAGAACTTCTAGGTGAGCACTTCCAGGTGAACACATGTAGGTGAGCATTTCTGGGTGAGCACATGTAGGCGAGCACTTCTAGGTGAGCACATCTAGGTGAAAACATGAAGGTGAGCACATGTAGGTTAGCATTTCTAGGTGAGCACATCTAGGTGAACACATGAAGGTGAGCACATGTAGGTGAGCACATTTAGGTGAACACATCTAGGTGAAAACATGTAGGTGAACACTTTTAGGTGAGCGCATGTAGGTGAGCACATGTAGGTGAGCACTTCGAGGTGAACACATCTAGGTGAGCACATGTAGGTGAGCTCATCAAGGAGAGCACATTTAGGTGAGCACATGTAGGTGAGAACATGTAGGTGAACACATCTAGTTGAGCACATCTAGGTAAGCACATCTAGGTGAGCACATGTAGGTGAGTACATCTAGGTAAGCACATCTAGGTTAGCACATGTAGGTGAGTACATCTAGGTAAGCACATCTATGTGAGCACTTCTAGGTGAGCACATCTAGGAGAGCACATCTTAATGAGCACATCTAGGTGAGCACTTCTAGGTGAGCACATCTAGGTGAGCACATCTAGGTGAGCACATCTAGGTGAACACATGTAGGTGAGAACTTCTAGGTGAGCATATGTAGGTGAACACATGTAGGTGAACGCATGTAGGTGTACACATGTAAGTGAGCACTTCTAGGTTAACACATGTAGTGGAACACATGTAGGTAAGCACTTCTAGGAGAGCACATGTAGGTGAAAACATATAGGTGAACACATCTAGGTGAACAAATGTAGGTGAGCACTTCTAGGTGAGCACATCTAGGTGGTTACCTACCTTGAGGTGCTTCCGGGGCTTAGCGTCCCTGCGGCCCGGTCGTCGACCAGGCCTCATGGTTGCTGGACTGATCAACCAGGCTGTTAGACGCGGCTGCTCGCAGCCTGACGTATGAGTCACAGCCTGGTTGATCAGGTATCCTTTGGAGGTGCTTATCCAGTTCTCTCTTGAACACTGTGAGGGGTCGGCCAGTTATGCCCCTTATGTGTAGTGGAAGCGTGTTGAACAGTCTCGGGCCTCTGATGTTGATAGAGTTCTCTCTCAGAGTACCTGTTGCACCTCTGCTTTTCAACGGGGGTATTCTGCACTTCCTGCCATGTCTTCTGGTCTCATGTGATATTATTTCTGTGTGCAGGTTTTGGGACGAGTCCCTCAATTATTTTCCACGTGTAAATTATTATGTATCTCTCCCGCTTGCGCTCAAGGGAGTACAGATTTAAGCTCTTTAGTTGGTCCCAGTAATTTAGATGTTTTACTGAGTGGATTCTAGCAGTAAAGGATCTCTGCACGCTCTCCAGGTCAGCAATTTCTCCAGCTTTGAAAGGGGCTGTCATTGTGCAGCAGTACTCCACTCTAGAGAGCACAAGCGTTTTGAAAAGTATCATCATCGATATAGCATCTCTAGTGTGAAATGTTCTTGTTATCCAACCTGTCATTTTTCTTGCAGTTGTGACGGCTACTTTATTGTGTTCTTTAAAGGTAAGGTCTTCCGACATGAGTACACCCAGATCCTTTACATTGCCTTTTCGTTCTATGTTATGATTTGCCTGAGTTTTGTACGTAGTTTCCGTTATTATATTTTCAATTTTTCCGTAGCGCATGAGCTGGAACTTATCCTCGTTAAACACCATATTATTTTCTGTAACCCATAGAAAGACCTGATCTACATCTGATTGGAGGTTTGCCGTGTCCTCTATGTTGCCAACTCTCATGAAAATCCTAGTGTCATCTGCAAAGGATGATACAGTGCTATAGGTTGTGTTCTTGTCTATGTTAGATATGAGGATGAGAAAAAGTACTGGAGCAAGCGCAGTACCCTGGGGGACTGAGCTCTTCACGGTTGATGAGCTGGATTTTATTTTGTTGACTATTACACATTGGGTTCTGTTAGTCAGGAAATTGTAGATCCATCTGCCTATTTTCCCGGTAATTCCTTTTGAACGCATTTTATGTGCAATAACACCATGGTCACATTTATCAAAAGCTTTTGCGAATTCTGTGTAAATTACATCTGTATAATTGAGTACAGGTGAGTACATCTAAGTGAACACATCTAGGTGAACACTTGAAGGTGAGCACTTCTAGGTGAGCATATGTAGGTGAGCACATCTAGGTGAGAAAATGTAAATAAGCCCCTCTAGGTGAGCACATCTAGGTGAAAACATGTAGGTGAGCACTTCTAGGTGAACACATGAAGGTAAGCACTTTTAGGTGAGCACATCTAGGTAAACTCATGTAGGTGAGCACTTCTAGGTGAGCATTTCTAGGTGAGCACTTCTAGGTGAGCACTTGTAGGTGAGCACATGTAGGTGAGCACTTGTAGGTGAGCACATGTAGGTGAGCATATATAGGTGAACACATCTAGATGCACATTTGTAGGTGAACACATGTAGGTGAGCACTTCTTGGTGAGCACATGTAGGTGAGCACTTCTTGGTGAGCACTTCTAGGTGAGCACTTGTAGGTGAGCACATGTAGGTGAGCACATCTAGGTGAGCACTTCTAGAGGAGCACATCTAGGTGAGCACATCTAGGTGAGCCCATGTAGGTGAACACATGTAAATGAGCACTTGTAGGTGAGCACTTCTGGCTGAGCACTTTTAGGTGAGCACATGTAGGTGAGCACATGTAGGTGAGCACATCTAGGTGAACACATCCAGGTGAACACATCTAGATGCACATTTGTAGGTGAACACATGTAGGTGAGCACTTCTTGGTGAGCACATGTAGGTGAGCACTTCTTGGTGAGCACATGTAGGTGAGCACTTCTTGGTGAGCACATCTAGGTGAACACATGTAGGTGAGCATTTCTAGATGAGCACATGTAGGTGAGCACATGTAGGTGAGCACATGTAGGTGAGCACATGTAGGTGAGCACATGTAGGTGAGCACATGTAGGTGAACACATCTAGGTGAACACATCTAGGTGAACACATCTAGGTGAACACATGTAGGTGAGCACATGTAGGTGAACACATCTAGGTGAACACATGTAGGTGAGAACTTCTAGGTGAGCACTTCCAGGTGAACACATGTAGGTGAGCATTTCTGGGTGAGCACATGTAGGCGAGCACTTCTAGGTGAGCACATCTAGGTGAAAACATGAAGGTGAGCACATGTAGGTTAGCATTTCTAGGTGAGCACATCTAGGTGAACACATGAAGGTGAGCACATGTAGGTGAGCACATTTAGGTGAACACATCTAGGTGAAGACATGTAGGTGAACACTTTTAGGTGAGCGCATGTAGGTGAGCACATGTAGATGAGCACTTCGAGGTGAACACATCTAGGTGAGCACATGTAGGTGAGCACATCTTGGTGAACACATGTAAGTGAGCACATCTAGGTGAGCACATCTAGGTGAGCACATATGGTGAACACATGTAAGTGAGGACATGTAGGTGAACACATCTAGGTGAGCACATCTAGGTGATCACATCTAGGTGAGCACATATGGTGAACACATGTAGGTGAACACATGTAGGTGAACACATGTAGGTGAACACATCTAGGTGAGCACATCTAGGTGATGCCATCTAGGTGAGCACATATGGTGAACACATGTAGGTGAACACATCTAGGTGTGCACATCTAGGTGAGCACATCTAAGTGAGCACATCTAAGTGAGCACATCTAGGTGAATACATGTAGGTGAACACATGTAGGTGAACACATCTGACTTGAGTGCTGACTTGACTGTCAGGGAAGGCACAAGTATAGGACGACGGTCCGCGAATTAGTTCAATATTTACGTACCAGTGAGCCCAAAACATAGTTTTTGGTCATATGAAGAGTACAGCAACGCAGTGATAACGCATCATAGTGAATTCTTATAACGTTGGATAAAAAAAAAATGAAAAAGAACGAGATTGTGGCAAGGCACCTGCAGTGGGCTGAGAATGAAAGAATTTGGACCACCACGTGGCGAGGAGCTCTGGCCTACAGGGACGTCAACAATTAAGGCAGACATCGTTTCATAAATCACCTAATTGTGCTGTGGGGTGCTTACTTGGAGGTGAGTGCCTCTCAAAGTCAGTCATACAAGGTGTACAGTGTTTTTTACATAATAATTAGCTTTGGACTTAAGTTAAAATACGAACAAATAGCTTGAGAGTCTCAGCTTGGTACTAGTTTTTTCGCACCTGTGTGTTACATTACACCGCCACTGACTAGTCCCCCCCCCCTCCTCACCATAACATGCCAGTGTAAACATTCACACACACAAGGCCAAAGCTAGAATATGCAGCGGTTGTGTGGTGCCCATATCTTAAGGAGCACATCAACAAACTGGAAAAGATGCAAAGACATGCTTCTAAGTGGCTCCCAGAACTAAAGGGCAAGAGGCATTAAATATGCCAAAACAAGAAGACAGAAGAAAAAGAGGCAATATGATCACTACATACAAAATAGTAACAGGAATTCATAAAATCGATAGGGAAGATTTCCTGAGACCTGGAACTTTAAGAACAAGAGGTCATAGATTTAAACTAGCTAAAAACAGATGCCGAAGAAATACAAGAAAATTCACTTTCGCAAACAGAGTGGTAGACGGATGGAACAAGTTAGGTGAGAAGGTGGTGGAGGCAAAGACCATCAGGAGTTTCAAAGCGTTATATGACATAGAGTGCTGGGAAGACGGGACACCACGAGCGTATATCTCATCCTGTAACTACACTTAGGTAATTACACACAATCACGCACGCACTTACAAACCAGCCTACAGCCAACCTCACCCCTGGGACTGACCTTCCGTCCCTCACCCACCTGATTGCCCTTTTTCCTCTCTCCCCCGCTCTGCCTATCTCCCTCTCTCCCTCGCTCTCTCTCTCCAACCCGCTCTCACACAAGACAGCACATATATGACTTAATGCTTAAAGTCTATATATTTAATAAGAATTAGTACATGTGGTATATTCCAAGTTACATTTTTTTTAAGGCCCAAACTCTTCATCACATACCAATTTACGTCTCACAGTACCCGTCCATCGCTGTAGACAGCAGAATAGTCGTGATTGGTTCAATTATAATGAAAAATTGTAGTTTTCAGGTCCCATATGGGTTGTGAAATTTACCTACTGTTGTCCAGGCTCTAGGAATATTACAGATCAGCTACATCCTATTGAAGATTCGTAGTTTTGTTTAGAGAAATATTAATTTCTTCTGAGTAAATTATAATAAGCACTATAAATTATTACATAAAATTTACCAGTCTCCGTGGTGAAGTGGTAAGACACTCGCCTGGCGTTCCGCGAGCGCTATGTCATGGGTTCGTATCCTGGCCGGGGAGGATTTACTGGGCGCAATTCCTTAACTGTAGCCTCTGTTTAACTCAACAGTAAAATGTGTACTTGGATGAAAAAACGATTCTTCGCGGCAGGGGATCGTATTCCAGGGACCTGCCCGAAACGCTACGCGTACTAGTGGCTGTACAAGAATATATCAACTCTTGTATATATCTCAAAAAAAAAAAAAATAATAATAGAGCTTCACCAATCAACATTATATACACTAGTTTGTGCTTTTAAAATCTTTAAAGAATGTATTGTAGGAACGTCAACAGAAAACGATATTACGTTGGAATGTCTATGGGATAGACTACTGCAAACAGGATAGTATAGCGTCTATTACCTACTGTAGGATGAGTATAGGGTCCACTACCACCTGTTAGGTGGGTAAGGGGTCCATACCACTTGTAGGATGGGTCTGGGCCCAACAACTGCCCATGGGATAGGTATGAGGTCCACTACCGCCTACTGGATGGGTATATGATCCGCTATCACACACAGGATGTGTATGGCGTCCACTACCGCCTGCATGATGGGTATGGGGTCTACTACAGCCCACAGGATGGGTTTGGGGTTCACTATCATCTACAGGATGGGTATGGGGTCTACTACTGCCCACAGGATGGGTATGGGGTCTACTACTGCCCACAGGATGGGTTTTGGGTTCGCTATCATCTACAGGATGAGTATGGGGTCTACTACTGCCCACACGATGGGTTTGGAGTCCACTATCATCTTCAGGATGAGTATGGGGTCCACTACTGCCCACTGGATTGGTATATGTTCTAATTTCGTTCAAAGGATGTGTGTGGCGTCCACTATATCGCCCACAGGATGTGTGTGGCGTCCACTATACCGCCCACAGGATGTGTGTGGCGTCCACTATACCGCCCACAGGATGGGTATGGCCTCCATTGCCGCCCACAGCATGAGTATAGGGTCCAGTTCCGTCCACGGAATGGGTATATGGTTAACTACCGCCGACAGGTTGGGTATATCGTCTACTACCGCCCACAGGATGGGTATGGGGTTAACTATTGGCATTGGCATTAACTGTTGGCATTCTTTCTAAGATCAGATATTATGTACCCCGCCCTGCCCTGGTGACACTCTATTACTCCCTCATCTATCCTCATCTCAACTATGGTATATGTGCTTGGGGTTCTACTACCCAAAATCATTTACGTCTTCTAATTACTCAACACAAAGCTGCTATTAGGACAATATCCAACTCTGGCCCCAGACATCACTCGGCACCCCTACTCAAATCTCTGAATATGTTAGATATTTAGTCACTGCACATTCTCTCATGTGTATTATACATATATAAAACGCTGAACTGTAATGCCAATCCTGACCTCAAAAGCTTCATTGAAGGTTGTAACAGAACCCATGAGCACCACACCAGAAATAAATACAGTTTTGATATTCCAAGAGTACGACTTAATCAAACTAGAAATGCTCTACAAATCAAGGGACCCAGAATGTGGAATGACCTTCCCAATCATGTTAAAGACTGTACCTCTCTCAACCAGTTTAAGATAAAAACTAAGCATTACCTAATAAATTCCCTGTAACCTACCTTACCCCTATATTGTCAACCCATGTCTGTTTTTTTTAAACAATGCTGTTTGTCGACCTAATTGTATTTGTGCTGCTTTTTCTGTCATGTTCCCCCTTTTTTTATTTTTATTTGTTCTCAACACATTTTATACTTTAATCTCAATTAGTATTAAGTATTAGTCTTTAACGTTTTTCCTGCCCTTTCCTGCCCGTTTAGCTAAGCAAATAACAATCTTTTGACGCTAGTTACACAATTATTAATGTTATATGTACATGCACACATACTCATACATATATGTACATATATATACATATACATATATACACTTACACATACATATTCAATCACCTTCACAAATACACACATCAATAATCTTTTGTGTCACAAGTGATTCAACAAGAGGCTCACAATAGTCACTATACAAGGCACTTTGGATCTATGGTGAGTCAGTTACTAGTTTTGCTCCACACCCACCCAACTGAGCGGCAGGTTTACAGTCATGTGCTCCACACCCACCCAACTGGGCGGCAGGTTTACAGTCATGTGCTCCACACCCACCCAACTGGGCGGCAGCTTTACAGTCATGTGCTCCACACCAACCCAACTGGGCGGCTGCTTTACAGTCATGTGTTCCACACCCACCCAACTGGGCGGCAGCTTTACAAGTCATGTGCTCCACACCCACCCAACTTGGTGGCATCATTACAGTCATGTGTTCCACACCCACCCAACTGGGCGGCAGCTTTACAGTCATGTGGTGCACACTTACCCAACTGGGCGGCAGCTTTACTGACATGTGCTCCACACCCACCCAACTTGGCGGCATCATTACATTCATGTACTCCACACCCACCCAACTTGGCGGCATCATTACAGTCATGTGTTCCACACCCACCCAACTGGGCGGCAGCTTTACAGTCATGTGCTCCACACCCACCCAACTGGGCGGCAGCTTTACTATCATGTGCTCCACACCCACCCAACTGGGCGGCAGCTTTACAGACATGTGCTCCACACTCTCCCAACTTGGCGGCATCATTACAGTCATGTATTCCACACCCACCCAACTGGGCGGCAGCTTTACAGTCATGTGCATGCATTACCTACAGTAATCAAATTTTGGATACTTCGCTAAGATTTCGGGCAGTACATCATTATGAATGAAGTACTTACACATTTCTTGGACACTATTGATGGTGTTATCTCTGAATTCCGTGAATTTTTCGCATTCCATTATATAATGACGCAAAGTATGCGAGTAGTTCTGCTGACAGAGTTTACATTTAGTCAAATCTACATCAGTAGATGTTACAAACTCCCAGAGGTACTTGTAGCCGAGCCTAAGCCTAGCAGTGGTAACATTTAGAAGTCTGCTAATCTTACTGGATGACCTATAGACTTGCGGTACTTCCTGCATAATAGAATGAAAATAAGATGGAGGAACTGGTGGGAATTTCACTTTGCCTCAAGTCTCCGAAATTCAGTTGATGTTCCCGAATATTACTGCCCTTAGGCTGCTCAGGGGCAGTCCAAGTTGGTAATCAATTCCCTCTTTACGAGCAAAAGTCTTGGCCAACTCATCAGTTCTATCATGCATTCGTAGACCAATATGGGAAGGAATCCACAGAGGACAGACTCTGACTCCATCATTGATTATTTCATTATATTTGTGTTTAGCTTCAGATATAAGCACGTCACAGTTATGCCTGGGTGCAGCATAATCAATCAGAAACCTAATATATGAGAGATACATCATTTTTCCAATTCTCACATTTGCGTAATAGCTTGGAAGATAGCCTGCCACAGCCTTGAGAGCACGGAGCCTCTCTACATTGGCGACCCAGTCTGGCTACAACATTGCGGTACAGTAGAACCTCAAGACCAAGGTATTTGTATCTGGTAACATAGTCGAGCATCAACAAGCTCATTTGCTCTGTGCAGAGGATTAGGGTACGAGATATATGCAGCATTTTTCCCTTTGATCTTGTTAATATCCTTCCATGCCCGACTTAGTGGCGTGTGAGAATTGAGACCACGGACAAAAGTTTCCCAGTCTGTCTGCCTCAGCTCCACCATACGTTCCCTGGCCTTAGCCAGAGCCGCTTGAAAGAGTCGAAGCATTTCAGCAGTGCGGGTTCTTCTATAAGCTAGTCCAATTCTTCTGGCAGTGCGTTTTAGTGCATGCAATTTAAAATCATTAATATAATAAGCATAAGTGCTATGACCAGTGTAATTTGGGTTACGTGGCCTGGACGATGGATCAAGTGATTCTATAAACTGCTCGATAGTACCTGTGAGCTCATTGTTAAAATCTTCAACTGATGAAGGCTCAGATGAACTGCACCAATCTGACGCACGAGCAACAAAATTATCTCGTTGATCGATGGGCACAGCCAGCCTCTTCCGCTTGAACACTCCGCCGGGGAGGATAGAGCTGCCAATGCTTACAGTGGCTAATATAGCCACTGTAGTCAGAGCCAGTGTGACAACATCTTCTCCAACGACCCGTGTAATACAATCAACGCCTCCAAGGTATTGTCTAGTCCTTCTTGTTGTACTTTGCCTGACTACAATGGTTCTAGATTCTCGATCTGTTTCTCCACCAGGAAAGATCCTTCTCTCTACGAACCAAATCCAAATAAACGTGCTCCTCCATACAACTTTATCAGCCCCCAGCTAAAATATTGTAAGACAAACTTACCTTCCATTGCATTTGAAAGTCGTACATCCTTGTCAAGTACTAACTCCATTCTCACCCTGCCAGGTACTAGAAAACCTTTAGTCTTTCACCCTGGCGATAGGAGCACCATCATACTGGTGCTCCTATCGCCAGGGAGGATACTGGAGCACCAAAATCCTGGGAGATTGGATCATACACTTCAGCTACAGTCGTCATAGAGGAGCCACTCAACATCCTGTCCTGCATGCAACCCAACGAACCATGAAATCTACTAGGTCACAACTTCATCTCCTCGGACTTCAGCATTCTTCGGTCCATGCAGTGGGAACAGTTCAACCTCAGTCTAGTACTCCACTGGGTCCTGCAGCACAACCTCAACATCCTCTAGGACCTCAACATTCTTCGGTCCCTACATCAGGAATAGTTCTCCAAACTTTCCTGAGTCCTGCATCACCATGTGAACATCTTGTATCACAATCTCCTTCGGTTCCTACTGCTAGCCAAGTTCTCTCTGTAAGGTACAAGAATGAAAGCCGTACCCTAAAGTATCGCTAACAACACCTGCTCTTATTTTCATATAAAAAGTGGAAGTGCAGGGGTCTATATAGTAATAATCACCAGTTCTAACTACATTTGTTATCATTTTATTAATTCTGATAGAATTTACCTACTTAAAATTATCTGTTAGATTAAGGACCTGCCCGAAACGCTGTGCGTACTAGTGGCTTTACAAGAGTGTAATTACTGTACTATGCTATGTATTCTCACAAACCCAATGTACCTTCTTGTATATATAAATAAATAAATAAATAACATGGGACAATAACTGCACCTTGGGGTACAATTTTACAAAAAGGATTATATTTAACAAATACCAGATTTCCTCACACTTCTTAGAACAGGGGGGAGGGGGAGTGTACTTGGATCCACCACAGGATTGATACAAACAAAAAAGGGGGGGGTTCCTTCTCACTCTACAACCTGGGACTTAAGGTCATTACTCTATTCTACTCCACATAGGTCACTACAAAGGGCCTTGGGTTTACAAATGGATATACAAAATAAATGTGGATAACCCCCATGTGACACACAACTGAGCACATATACCTGAATTAACAACGCACCACTCTCCCTACACACAGGCTTCCAAAAATCCTTATTTCCACAAATTCCTATCTCCAACTCATAAAGAAAAGGGGAAGCACCGCTATGAACATCTATAATACTGCACTTATCGTATTTGTTGGAGACCATCCACAACACTGGTCTGGTGCTCACTGCCTCCCTCTCCCAAGTGACTGATAGGGGCTTGTACATGTCCCTGCCTGCCTGGTTCCAATAATGTCCCCTCCCTATACATGTCATACACATTTCCCAATACTTCATTTGTATGTCTTATAATGTTCCAGGCTGTTTTTCAACATTTAACACTGCTATTTCTCCCTACACAAGCGTCTCTCTCAATAGCACTGCTATTTCTCCCTATACAAGGGACTCTCTCCTACTTAACTGTTTTTGAACATTTAACACTGCTATTTCTACCTACACTAGGGTCTCTCTCAATAGCACTTTTATTTCTCCCTACACAAGGGTCTCTCTCTTACATAATTCCCCTTCCTGGGGGGACAAGGAGAAAATAAAAATTAAATGTAAATTTCAAGAGATTATGTAAATTTTTCTTAGTACATGGTACGTCTAACTCAATGTAAAAATTCCAAGTGGGGCTACTAGCTAGCTAACTGAAAACAACAAAGTATACTGTAACTACAGACACAAGTGGTGAGTGCTCTCCACGTGTTCAACACCGCAGGAGACACTGCAACTTACAACAAGCTTCACACCTGTAGGGTCACTCCCAGAACTGTTCCACTTGACCTGTCAGGACTCACCAGACCAACGGAGGGGAGTGTGAGGGAGGTAGGCATGCTGTAGACTTGAGCTCTTTGATCGCAGGCGTAGACATGGCTGCAACTGGTAGAACACATCTGGATTAACAATGAGAGGATGCCTCTTTGGATCCTGGATCATATCTTAGGTTTCTGACATCTGTTAGTTTGAGTAACTGGAGCCAAAACCTGGCTATCACTCAGGTGACCCACTGTCACAATAAGATGCCATACTACTGACACAGGTCTCCTCCTTGATTTGACTGTACCCGTGGTCTGCAAGGGAGACCCAAGTCGAGACATGCTAACGACTATGATGGTCACTTGACAACCATAAGGGAACTCAAAAGGGAGACTCCTGGGTACTTGACACCCAGTATTCCTTGGTTTCTTAAAACTAAAGGCCGTACTTTAACCTGTACCTTTTCATTCCGTTTCTTCAAGGTGCAGGACCATTATTCCTCATTTCTTTCTTCGTGCTTCTGCTTGTTCCTTACTTCCTCTTCTTGGTGTATGTTCATCTTTTTACAAAGACCAGCCCCATCTCTCCTCAACCTCTCTCCATGGTCTGTTCTGTCCGACTTGTCGGTGTGGCTGTCCCAGGGCTATCTGTAGGGAGTTCCACATGTTGGTCGGTGTAGACCCTCCACACTATTATGTGTCCATAAACAGGTACCAACCGTCTGTTGAGGGTCAAGACAAACCTAAGTGGGGTGAACATGGTCACAACTCAAAACATCATCCCTGAAGGGATTTACAAACCAGGTAGACCAACAACGACAAGTGCATAGAGTTATAGCGGTGCCTTACCTAACTAGCTAAACATAATATACAACAATACATATGGAAAGCAGAAATTGGCCACCTAGAGTGGATCGAGTCTGGTTTTTTATCTGGTCTGCATGGCATGGGTAGGTCTAACATGTCCACTCAGTAACTTCACCAGGGGAATCACTTTTCTCTTCTGTGGCCTCAATGGTATCCTGATTGTCTAGCTCTGCATGGAGCAAGTATAATTCTTCTTTGGTGTGGAATATTTTAAATTTATTAACATAGACCAACTTCTGCTCCCTATCATAAATGTGCCTATCAGTTACTTGGGAGAGGGGAGGCAGTGATATGTAAGAGAGAGACCCTTGTGTAGGGAGAAATATAAGTGTTAATTGTTGAAAAACAGTCTGGAACTCTGACCGCTTTCAGATGCACAGAGCATCATCTCAACAGGAAAATGTAATCTCCTAAAAAACAATGTAAACAAAATGGATAATATGGTTAAGAAAAAGCAGATACAATGCAAGAAAATATAGAGAAACAACAGTGGTAAATATAGAAAAACAACCTGGAACATTATAAGACATATAAATGAATTATTGGGAAATATGTATGACATGTATAGGGAGGGGACATTATTGGAACCAGGCAGGCAGGGACATGTGCAAGCCCCTATCAGTCACTTGGGAGAGGGAGGGAGTAAGAACCAGACCAGTGTTGTGGATGGTCTCCAACAAATACGATAAGTGCAGTATTATAGATGTTCATAGCGGTGCTTCCCCTTTTCTTTATGAGTTAGAGATAGTAATTTTTTAAAATAAGGATTTTTGGAACCCTGTGTGTAGGGAGAGTGGTGCGTAGTTAATTCAGGTGTATGTACTCAGCTGTGTGTCACAGGGGGGGGGGGGGGGGATTATTCACATTTATTTTGTATATTCATTTGTAAACCCAGGCCCTTTGTAGTGACCCATGAGGAGTGGAATAGAGTAACGATTTTAAGTCCCAGGTTGTAGAGGGAGAAGGAACCTCCCCCACCCCTTTTTGTCTATATCAATCCATTGGTGGATCCAAGTAAACCCCCCACCCCTGTTCTAAGAAGTGTGAGGAAATCTGGTATTTTTTAAATAAAAATTCTTTTGTAAAATTGTACCCCAAGGTGTATTTCTTGTCCCATGTAGTTAGAACTGGTGTTTATTACTATATAGATCCCTGCACTTCCATTATTTATAAGTAAGCAAGAGCAGGTGTTGTTGGCGATACTTTAGGGTACAGCTTTCAATACTATGCCTTACACCAAGTGCTAATTTGATGTGTAATTCAATAGAAAGTTACAAATTAAATCAGATCCTAAATAAGTTTTAACCACTCAAATAAAGTTGTACAACGCATTGTAACTAGCCTTACTATAACATTCGGACCTTAAACACTCACCACCACTTTACTGTAAGCAACATATGACTCATAAATACTCACCCAACAGCATACTGTAAATAACAAATGGTTTTTGTGGAGACTAAAAAAATGTAGCTGTGGACTTGAGCATCCCGTTTGCTCTTCGACACATCACTGAAAATAAGGCGAGTTGCCAAAGGAATGGAAGACAGCCAATGTAGTGCCAATGTGCCAGAATGAAAGGACACAGGAGCCACTAAACTACACAGTAGCTTCATTATCCACCATTCTCAGTTAGGCGCTAGAGAAGCTTGCAAGGAAACGTCTCTTGGAATATTTAAAAAATCAAGATTTCTCTCACAGCACCAGTATGGATTCAGCTAAGGCAGATAATGCTATAAGTGTTTATAAGGGTTATGTTTAAATAAAAATGATAGAACTTACAGAAGATGGGTTAGCTGCCGTTATTTTGTTGATAATCAACAAACGTGTAACACAGTTCCATTTAGTAGGTCACCATCCCAAAATTGAAGAAAAGGATTTTATACCTAAAGGAGTGGTTGTGTTTAGGAAAGAACATATCATTGGTAGATAAATGAGGGTAATGCTGAAAGAGGAGAAATCAGCAGTGAACAGTTGCAAGTATTAAAAAACGCCAGTAGTAAACACCCACGAGATCATTTAGCGTCATTCAGATTATGATATATGTGTTACGAATCTGTGTTTGATTCTAACATTCATCATGCTAAATATGTATGTCCATTATTTCTTTTCTCCGTTAAATAAATATAACATGGTATCCAGTTGTGTTCCAGTATAATTATGTTTGATTTAATTGTAGCATGCTGTAGTGTGCCTGATTTGAATATTGTGTTAGGCAATTTGCATGTTAAAACCTGTGGGGGGAGTCGGTGGCAGTTCACTGGGGGGATGACCATATTTGGGATTGCTCCAGTGGCGGGCCGTGTATTCAAGCTAGCGTCAATGTTTCGCCATTGAAATTATTATTGTTATTGATTGTACTTAAATTCTTTTACACCTTATCAGTGTTATATACACATAAGTTTAATTATAATTATGTGCTTAAGTATTACTCTCTGATAGCAGAGTATCAGGAGATTTCATGTAGGTTTTAGTTTGGTCTTGTGGTAGACGCCGTGCCGTGCATGTGGGTGGAACACCAGTCGGGTGGCTAAGGTTGGCAAGTGGAGACATGTGCTAAGCTAAGTTTGTGGAGTACCACAAGGATCGGTGGACCAATTCTATTTCTAATATATGTTAACGACATGTTTACAGGAATAGAGTCCTATATGTTGATGTTCGCGGATGATGCAAAGTTGATGAGAAGAGTTGTGACAAATGAGGATTGTAGGATCCTCCAAGAGGACCCGAACAGGTTGCAGAGATGGTCAGAAAAAGGGCTACTGGAGTTCAACACGAGCAAATGTAAAGTTATGGAGATAGGAGACCAAAGGTCTCCTATCTCCTATCTCCTATCCAAAGGTCAAAGTACACAATGAAGTGGAACTGCCTACCTGTGACGACTCGAGAAAGAGACCTGGGCGTGGATGTAACACCAAATTTAACTCCTGAGGCACCTATAAATAGAGTAACGATAACTGCGTACTCTACACTGGCAAAAGTTAGATCATTCAGAAACCTAAGTGAGGAGGCTTTAAGGGCGCTTCACACTGCCTACGTGAGGCCAGTCTTAGAGTATACCGCACCATCATGGCGTCCCCACCTGAAGAAACACATAAAGTAACTGGAAAAGGTTCAGAAGTTTTGCGACGAGGTTCGTTCCAGAGTTACGAGGGATGGGATATGAAGAGCGCCTGAAGGAACTGAGCCTTACGACACTAGAAAAAAGAAGGTTGAGGGGGAATATGATAGGAATGTATAAAATACTCAGGGGAATGGACAAGGTGGAAACAGATGAAATGTTCACACAGAATAGTAACAGAACGAGGGGACATGGGTGGAAGCTGGAAACTCAGATTAGTTACAGGGATATTAGGAAGTTTTCTTTTAGCGTGAGAGTAGTGGGAAAATGGAATGCACTTAAGGAATAGGTTGTGGAAGCAAACACTATTCATAATTTTAAAACTAGATATAATAGGGAAATGGGACAGGAGTCATTGCTGTTAACAACCGATGGCTAGAAAGGCGGGATCTAAGAGTCAATGCTCGATCCTGCAGACACAAATAGATGAGTACACACACACACACACACACGCAACTGCTGACTGTTGTCTCATCCCTCCTCTTGAGTTTTAATGTAAATAATTTTAATCAGTCTTAATAAATATCCTTTATGGTAAATGAACGAATCCACAAGGGCCGTGATGAGGGTTTGATCCTTCGTCCGGGATGATCTCTGATGTGCCTCAGTCGACTGCCCTTTTATGGAAATTTTTACTTGTAGACCGGATTATACTCAGCAAGTTGTACTTGTGAGGGTTGAGCTCTGGCTATTTGGTCCCGCCTCTACCAACCACTTGTGGTCCACATGTGTGAGGTGAGACTAACTGCGGTCTCACACCATCTCATCTGCCCACTCCCGCTCCAGCATCTCTTGAAATCCCACAATAATGTTTAAACACTGAGCTGCAGTAGTATTATGCACCATGTTCTACGTGCAATACAGCACGTAGAGGTCATCACCGTTCCAATCATCTAGTAGGCGTTTCTGCTGAGACTCGGTTAAGTCATTCGAGACCATTAATTACCGGCGTCTAAATGGGTGCGTTATATATATTATTAAAAAAACCAAACATGAAATTAACAGAGTAATAAAATACCAAAATAAACAAATCTGTATCTTTTCATAAACCCAATTATATGGCAAATTACACCCGTAGTTTTCTGTACTTTATACAGCAAGTGCCATCTTGGGAGTGATGGAACATAGTCCGGTGGGAGGGAACATCCGTGAGAACTCATTGCTAGAGTTACTAGCGTCCCTGGTGTAGGGGAAATGTTAGCCCATTTCGTGGAAGGTTCCCGCTGATGACGCATCTAAAAGAAAAAAACTTATGACATTCACCACGAGGCAAGACACCGATATGAAAACGGGCGCCCATAGTTGTCCCTGATGTGTTCCAACACTATCCTCCCAATATCTTATATATTTTTCTTCACCTTCCAACTTTTGATCGACGAATTCTTGGATGAACTTCTCTAGCAGTGCGTGTTCAAAATATTTTTTGACTAGGACAGGGATGAAAGTTATTATCAGGAGCAGGAGATACACCCAGGGCATCCACGGGTAGTCGGTGGTGCCGCTGGCGTTGGCTCCTCCGTCAGAGTGGGCGTCATATCTCGTATACTGTAAACATACAGAAATTTTATCCTCGTCTGTCAGGGGTGTCAATCCGCCCGACTGCGATTTACACTCAATATTCCCCCCGAACTATGTTATGGCTGTAGAAGCAAGAACAAGCCCTGCAAACACGAAGGACGTGGCGCACTGAAGGATGAGCTGAAGGGTCCAGGTGGGGCTCGCCCACTGCACATAGTTGCCCAACAGTTTCCGGCCATGATGCAGAAACTTTCCTGATTTTTCTAGAAGATCCATTGGCTTTATGGTGGCCATTTTCTCGCAAGAGTATAATCAAATTATTATTATTATTCGCCGATCCTTGAACGATCGATGAGGAAAGTAATGAGGAAAGTTATTTCTCAAAGTCTAACATAATAAGATATCCTATATAAATAAATTTAGTTAGGGTGGAACAAATCTGCACATTTCTGCCTGTGATAAATTTACAAAATAATTCAGTGTTCAGTTACCATTTAATCTCAGCTGAATAAAATTTCAGAAAAAAACATTATAAGTTTTAAACGAAAGCTAATATAACATTAAACATTTGGAATATATTGATATGCGTTTCTGAAATATTAACACACACACATAACTGAAAAATAATCACACATGACTAAAAAATATTAACACACACACATGACTGAAATATAAACACACATGACTGAAATATAAACACTGATGGTGTTGTTTGTTGTTGTAGTGGGTTTATTGATGTAGTTTGTTGTTGTAGTGAGTTTATTGTTGTAGTGAGTTTATCGGTGTACTTTGTTCATGTAGTGAGTTTATTGGTGTAGTTTCTTATTGTAGTGAGTTTATTGGTGTAGTGTGTTGTTGTAGTGAGTTTATTGGTGTAGTGTGTTGTTGTAGTCAGTTTATTGGTGTAGTTTGTTTTTGTAGTGTGTTTATTGGTGTAGTTTGTTTTGTAGTGTGTTTATTGGTGTAGTGTGTTGTTGTAGTGAGTTTATTTGTGTAGTGTGTTGTTGTAGATAGTTTATTGGTGTAGTATGTTGTTGAAGTGAGTTTATTGGTGTAGTTTGTTCCTGCAGTGAGTTTATTGGTGTAGTTTCTTATTGTAGTGAGTTTATTGGTGTAGTTTGTTAATGAAGTGGGTTTATTGGTGTAGTTTGTTGTTGTTGTAGTGATTTTGTTGTTGTAGTGAGTTTATTGTTGTAGTGAGTTTATTGGTGTAGTTTATTGTTGTTGTAGCGGGTTTATTGGTGAAGTTTGCCGTTGTAGTGAGTTTATTGGTGTAGTGTGTTGTTGTAGTGAGTTTATTGCTGTAGTGTGTTCTTGTAGTGAGTTTATTGGTGTAGTTTGTTTTTGTACTGGTTTATTGGTGTAGTTTGATATTGTAGTGAGTTTATTGGTGTAGTTTGTTATTGTAGTGAGTTTGTTATTGTAGTGATTTTATTGGTGTAGTGAGTTTATTTGAGTAGTTTGTTATTGTAGTGCGTTTATTTGTGTAGTTTGTTATTGTAGTTGGTTTATTGGTGTAGTTTGATGTTGCAGTGAGTTTATTAGAGTAGTGTGTTGTTGTAGTTAGTTTATTGGTGAAGTTGTTGTTGTAGTGGTTTATTGGTGTAGTTTGTTATTGTAGTGAGTTCATTGGTGTAGATTGTTATTCTAGTAAGTTTATAGGTGTACTTTGCTGTTGTAATGAGTTTATTGGTGTAGTGTGTTGTTGTAGCTGCGTTTATTGGTGTAGTTTGTTGTTGTAGTGAGTTTATTAGTGTAGTGTGTTTAGTGGTGTAGTGTGTTTATTGGTGTAGTGAGTTTATTGTAGTAGAGAGTTTATTGGTGTAGTTTGTTATTGTTGTGTGTTTATTGGTGTAGTTTGTTGTTATAGTGTGTTTATTGGTGCAGTTTGCTGTTGAAGTAGGTTTATTGGTATAGATTGTTGTTGTTGTTGTAGTGGGTTTATTGTTGTAGTGTGTTTTTAGTGTAGTTTGTTTATTGGTGTAGATGGTTGTGGTTGTAATGTGTTTATTGGTGTAGTTTGTTGTTGTAGTGTGTTTATTGGTGTAGTTTGATGTTGTAGTGTGTTTATTGGTGTAGTGTGTTGTTATTGTGTGTTTATTGGTGTAGTTTGTTGTTGTTGAAGTGGGTTTATTGGTATAGTGTGTTGTTGTAGTGAGTATATTGTTGTTGTAGTGGGTTATTGGTGTAGTTTGTTGTTGTAGTGTGTTTATTTGTGTAGTTAGTTGTTGAAATGTATTTATTGGTGTAGTTTCTTGTTGTAGCGCGTTTATTGGTGTAATTTGTTCCTGTTGAACTGTGTTTATTAGTGTAGTGAGTTGTGGTTGTATTGGGTTTATTTGTGTAGTGTGTTGTTGTAGTGTGTTTATTGGTGTTATTTGTTGTAGTGTGTTTAGTGGTGTAATTTGTTTTTGTTGTAGTGTGTTTATTGGTGTTATTTGCTGTTGTAGTGTGTTTATTGGTGTAGTTTGTTTTTGTTGTAGTGTGTTTATTGGTGTAGTTTGTTGTTGTTGTAGTGTGTTTATTGATGTAGTTTGTGGTTGAAGTGTGTTTATTGGTGTAGTTTGTTTTTGAAGTGTGTTTATTGGTGTAGTTTCTTGTTGTAGTGTGTTTATTGGTATAGTGTGTTGTTGTTGTAGTGTGTTTATTGGTGTAGTTTGTTGTTGTAGTGTGTTTATTGGTGTAGTTTGTTGTTACAGTGAGTTTATTGGTGTAGTGTGTTGTTGTTGTAGTGGGTTTATTGGTGTAATTTGTAGTTGTAGTGGGTTTATTGGTGTAATTTGTTGTTGTTGTAGTGGGTTTATTGGTGTCGTTAGTTGTTATAGTGAGTTTATTAGTGTAGTGTGTTGCTGTTGTGAGTTTATTGGTGACGTTTGTTGTTGTAGTGAGTTTATTGGTTTAGTTTGTTGTTGTAGTGGGTACATTGGTGTAATTTGTTGTTGTAGTTTATTAGCGGAGTGTGTTGTAGTAGTGTGATGTAGTAGTGAGTTTATTGGTGTAGTTTCTTGTTGTTATGGTGGTTTAATGGTGTAGTTTGTTGTTGTTGTGACTTTAATGGTGTAGTTTATTATTATAGTGGGATTATTGGTGCAGTTTGTTGTTGTAGTGTGTTTATTGGTGTCCTTTTTTTGTAGTGTGTTTATTTGTGTAGTTAGTTTTCGAATTAGATTTATTTGTGTAGTTTGTTTTTGAATTATATTTATTGGTGTAGTTGGCTGTTGTAGTGGGGTGTAGTTTGTTGTTGTTGTACTGGGTTAATTAAAGTAGTGTGTTGTTGTAGTGGGTTTATTTGTGTAGTGTGTTGTTGTAGTGTGTTTATTGGTGTTATTTGTTGTTGTAGTGTGTTTATTTGTGTAGTTTTTTGTTGTAGTGTGTTTATAGGTGTAGTTTGTTCTTGTTGTAGTGTGTTTATTGGAATAGTGTGTTGCTGTTGTAGTGTGTTTATTGGTGTAGTTTGTTGTAGAGAGTTTATTAGTGTAGTTTGTTGTTTTAGTGTATTTATAGTTGTAGTTTGTTGTTGCAGTGAGTTTATTGGTATAATTTGGTGTTGTTGTAGTGGGTTTATTGGTGTAGTTTGTTGGTGTTGTGGGTTTATTGGTGTAATTTGTTGTTGTAGTGTGTTTATTGGTGTAGTTTGTTGTTGTTGTAGTGGATTTATAGGTGTAGTTTGTTGTTGAGGAGTGTTTATTGGTGTAGTTTGTTGTTGTAGTGTGTTTTTTGGTGTAGTTTGTTGTTGAAGTGTATTTATTGGAGTAGTTTGTTGTTGTTGTAGTGGATTTATTGGTGTAATTTGTTGTTGTAGTGTGTTTATTGTTGTAGTTTTCTTACTGTAGTGCGTTTATTGGTGTAGTTTGTTCTTGAAGTTTGTTTTTTGGTGTAGTTTGCTGTTGTTGTAGTGGATTTATTGGTGTAGTTTATTGTTGTAGTGTTTTTATTGGTGTAGTTTGATGTTGAAGAGTGTTTATTGGTGTAGTTTTGTGGTTGTAGTGAGTTTATTAACGTAGTGTGTTGTTGTAGAAAGTTTATTATTGTAGTTAGTTTATTGGTGTCGTTTGTTATTGTAGTGGGTATATTGGTGTAGTTAGTTGTTGAAGTGAGTTTATTAGTGTAGTGTGTTGTTGAAGTGAGTTTATTGATGTAGTTTGTTGATGTAGTGAGTGTATTGGTGTAGTGTGTTGTTGTCGTGGTTTATTTGTGTTGTGTTTTGTAAAAGTGAGTTTATTGGTGCAGTTTGTTATTGTAGTGGGCTTGTTGGTGTACTTTGTTGTTGACGAGAGTTTTTTAGTGTAGTTTGTTATTTTAGTGGGTGTATTAGTGTAGTTAGTAGTTGTAGTGAGTGTATTGGTGTAAAGTGTTGTTGTATTGAGTTTATTGGTGAAGTTTGTTGTCGTAGTGGGTTTATTGGTGTAGTTTGTTGTTGAAGAAAGTTTATTAGTGTAGTTTGTTATTATAGTGGGTGTATTGGTGTCGTTAGTTGACGTAGTGAGCTTATTGGTGTAGTGCGTGGTTGTACTGAGTTTATTGGTAAAGTTTGTTGTTGTAGTGGGTTTATTGATGTAGTTTGTTGTTGTTTATTTATTTATTTATTTATTTATTTATTTATTTATTTATTTATTTATTTATTTATTTATTTATTTATTTATATACAAGAAGGTACATTGGGTTTGTGAGAATACATTGGATAGTACAGTATTTACATTCTTGTAAAGCCACTAGTACGCACAGCGTTTCGGGCAGGTCCTTAATCTAGCAGATAATTTTAAGTAGGTAATTTCAATCAGAATTGATAAATGATAAAGATACATTACAAGAGAAAAATGAGATGAGAGAGATAAGTAAGTATATTAAAGCACATTGTTATATTAAAGCTCTGATTGATTACATTGCCAGCTTGATTAGTAATTTAAATAAGGTTAATTGACACCATACAGCAGATTGACAGCACATATAAGACAGCAATGATCACAATGGTAAAGATGTTCAGATTGGGTACATAAAGATTGGGAGACTGGGTAGCAAAAGATACAGACAAACAAGATTTATAAACACCATACAACAGATTGGCAGCACATATAAGAAAACAGCAATGATCACAATGGTAAAGATGTTCAAATTGGGAACATAAAGGTTGGGAGATTGGGTAGCAAATGGTACAGTGCAATTTTAAGGCAAAAAGTGAAAAACTATTAAGATGAAATTAGGTATTTTTTAGTATTGATTTTGAATGATGTAAAAGTTGGACAGTTGTAGTGTGTTTATTGGTGTAATTTGTTGGTGTAGTTGTGTATTGGTGTAGTTTGTTGTTGGAGTGGTTTATTGGTGTAGTTGGTTCGTGTAGTGGGCTTATTTGTGTCATAATTTATTGGAGAAGTGTTTTGTTGTAGTGAGTTTATTAGTGTAGTGTGTTGTTGTAGTTAATTTATTTGCGTAGTTTGCTGTTGTAGTGGTTTATTAGTGTAGTTTGTTATTGTACTGAGTTTATTAGGGTAGTGAGGTAATTGGTGTAGTGAGTTTATTGGTGGAGTAAGTTTATTAGTGTAGTTTGTTATTGTAGAGAGTTTATTTTTGTAGTTTGTTGTTGTCGTGTGTTTATTGGTGTAGATTGTTGTTGTAAGGAGTTTATTGGTGTAGTGTGTAGCTGTAGTTGAGTTTATTGGTGTAGTTTTTTGTTGCAGTGAGTTTATTAGTGTAGTTTGTTATTTTAGTGAGTGTATTGGTGTAGTTAGTTGTTGTAGTGAGTTTATTTGTGTAGTGTGTTGTTGAAGTGAGTTTATTTATGTAGTGTATTGTTGAAGTGTATTCATTGGTGTAGTTTGTTGTTGTAGTGTGTTTATTATTATAGTGAGCTTTTTGGTGTAGAGAGTTTATTGGTGTAGTTTGTTATTGCAGTGAGTTTATTCCTTTAGTTTGTTGTTGTAGTGTGTTTATTGGTGTAGTTTGTTGTTGTACTGTGTTTATTGGTGTAGTTTGTTGTTGAAGTAGCTTTATTGGTGTAGTTTGTTGTAGTAGTGGGTTTATTAGTGTAGTTTGTTGTTGTTGTTGTAATGGGTGTGTTGGCGTAGTTTGTTGTTGTTGTTCTGGGTTTATTCGTGTAGTTTGATGTTGTAGTGAGTTTATTGGTGTAGTGTGTTGTTTTAGTGAGTTTTTTTTTGTAGTTTGTTGTTGTAGTGAGTTTATTGGTGTAGTTTGTTCTTGTAGTGAGTTTATTGGAGTAATTTGTTATTGAAGTGGGTTTATTAGTGTAGTTTTTTGTAGCTGTAATGAGTTTGTTGTTGTAGTGAGTTTATTGTTGTAGTGAATTTATTGGTGTAGTTTATTGTTGTTGTAGCAGGGTAATTGGTATAGTTTGATGTTGTAGTGAGTTTATTGGTGTAATGTGTTTTTGTAGTGATCTTATTTGTGTAGTGTGTTGTTGTAGTGTGTTTATTGGTGTAGTTTGTTGCTGTTAAAGTGTGTTTATTAGTGTAGTGTGATGTGGTTGTAGTGGGGTTATATGTGTAGTGTGTTCTGGTAGTGTGTTTATTGGTGTAGTTTGTTTTTGTAGTAGTATGTTTATTAGTATTTTTGTTGTTGTAGTGTGTTCATTGGTATAGTTTCTTTTGTTGTAGTGTGTTTATTGGTGTAAAGTTTGAGCGTTTATTGGTGTAGTTTGTTGTTGAAGTGTGTTTATTGTTGTAATTTGTTGTTGTTTATTGTAGTACTTTGTTGTTAAAGTGGGTTTATTGGTGTAGTTTGTTGTAGTGAGTTTATTGGTGTCGTTAGTTGACGTAGTGAGCTTATTGTTTTAGTGCGTTGTTCAAGTGAGTTTATTGGTGAAATTTGTTTTTATTGTAGTGTGTTTATTGGTGTAGTTTGTTATTGTTGAAGTGTGATTATTGGTGTAGTGTGTTGTTGTTGTAGTGAGGTTATTGGTGTAGTTTGTTGTTGTAGAGTGTTTATTGGTGTAGTTTGTTGGTGTAGTTGTGTATTTGTGTAGTTTGTTGTTGTATTGGTTTATTGGTGTAGTTTGTTATTATAGTGAGTTATTGGTATAGTGAGTTTATTGGTGTAGTGAGTTTATTGGTGTAGTAATTTGATTGGTGGAGTAAGTTTATTGGTGTAGTTTGTTATTGTAGTGAGTTTACTGGTGCAGTTTGTTGTTGTAGTGTGTTTATTGGTGTAGTTTGTTGTTGCAGTGAGTTTATTAGTGTTTTTTGTTATTTTAGTGGGTGTATTGGTGTAGTTAGTTGTTGTAGTGAGTTTATTGGTGTAGTGTGTTGTTGAAGTGAGTTTATTTATGTAGTGCATAGTTGTAGTGTGTTTATTGGTGTAGTGTGATGTGGTTGTAGTGTGTTTATTGGTGTAGTTTGTTATTGAGGTGTGTTTATTGGTATAGTTTGTTGTAGTGAGTTTACTGGTGTAGTTTGTTGTTGTAGTGTGTTTATTAGTGTAGTGTGTTGTTGAAGTGTTTTTATTGGTGTAGTTTGTTGTTGTAGTGTCTTTATTGGTGTAGTTTGTTGCTGAAGTAGGTTTATTGGTCTAGTTTGTTGTTGTTGTAGTGGGTTTATTGGTGTAGTGTGTTCTTTGGTGTAGTTTGTTATTGTAGTTTGTTTATTGGTGTAGATTGTTGTTGTTGTAGTGTGTTTATCGGTGAAGTTTGTTGCTGTTGAAGTGTGTTTCTTAGTGTAGTGTGATGTGGTTGTAGTGGGGTTATTTGTGTAGTGTGTTCAGGTAGTGTGTTTATTGGTGTAGTTTGTTTTTGTAGTAGTATGTTCATTGATATTATTTATTGTTGTAGTTTGTTGTTGTAGTGGGTTATTGGTTTAGTTTGTTGTTCTAGTGTGTTTATTTGTGTAGTTAGTTGTTCAAGTGTATTTATTTGTGTAGTTTCTTGTTGTAGAGTGTTTATTGGTGTAATTTGTTCCTTTTGAAGAGTGTTTATTAGTGTAGTGAGTTGTGGTTGTATTGGGTTTATTTGTGTAGTGTGTTGTTGCAGTGTGTTTATTGGTGTTATTTGTTGTAGTGTGTTTAGTGGTGTAGTTTGTTTTTGTTGTAGTGTGTTTATTGGTGTTATTTGCTGTTGTAGTGTCTTTATTGGTGTAGTTTGTTTTTGTTGTAGTGTGTTTATTGGTGTAGTTTGTTGTTGTTGTAGTGTGTTTATTGATGTAGTTTGTGGTTGAAGTGTGTTTATTGGTGTAGTTGTTGTTGTAGTGTGTTTATTGGTATAGTGTGTTGTTGTTGTAGTGTGTTATTGGTGTAGTTTGTTGTTAAACTGTATTTATTGGTGTAGTTTGTTGTAGTGAGTTTATTGGTGTAGTTTGTTGTTGTAGTGTGTTTATTGGTGTAGTTTGTTGTTGCAGTGAGTTTATTGGTGTAGTGTGTTGTTGTTGTAGTGGGTTTATTGGTGTAATTTGTAGTTGTAGTAGGTTTATTGGTGTAATTTGTTGTTGATGTGGTGGGTTTATTGGTGTCGTTAGTTGTTATAATGAGTTTATTAGTGTGGTGTGTTGTTGTTGTGAGTTTATTGGTGAAGTTTGTTGTTGTAGTGAGTTTATTGGTGTAGGTTGTTTTTGAAGTGGGTTTATTGGTGTAATTTGTTGTTGTTGTAGTGGGTTTATTGGTGTCGTTAGTTGTTATTGTGAGTTTATTAGTGTAGTGTGTTGCAGTTGTGAGTTTATTGGTGACGTTTGTTGTTGTAGTGAGTTTATTGGTTTAGTTTGTTGTTGAAGTGGGTTTATTGGTGTAATTTGTTGTTGTAGTGAGTTTAATAATGTAGTGTGTTTTTGTAGTGTGATGTAGTAGTGTGTTTATTGGTGTAGTTTGTTGTTGTAGTGAGTTTATTGGTGTAGTGTGTTGTTGTAGTGGGTTTATTGGTGTAGTTTGTTGTTGTAGTTTGTTGTTGAAGTGTATTTATTGTAGTAATTTGTTGTTGTTGTATTGGATTTATTGGTGTAATTTGTTGTTGTAGTGTGTTTATTGTTGTAGTTTTCTTACTGTAGTTTGTTTTTCGGTGTAGTTTGATGTTGTTGTAGTGGATTTATTGGTGTATTTTATTGTTGTAGTGTGTTTATTGGTGTAGTTTGATGTTGAAGAGTGTTTATTGGTGTAGTTTTGTGGTTGTAGTGAGTTTATTAACGTAGTGTGTTGTTGTAGAAAGTTTATTGTTGTAGTTAGTTTACTGGTGTCGTTTGTTATTGTAGTGGGTATATTGGTGTAGTTAGTTGTTGAAGTGAGTTTATTAGTGTAGTGTGTTGTTGAAGTGAGTTTATTGATGTAGTGAGTTTATTGGTGTAGTGTGTTGTTGTCGTGGTTTATTTGTGTTTTGTTTTGTAAAAGTGAGTTTATTGGTGCAGTTTGTTATTGTAGTGGGCTTGTTGGTGTACTTTGTTTTTGACGAGAGTTTATTAGTGTAGTTTGTTATTTTAGTGGGTGTATTGGTGTCGTTAGTTGACGTAGTGAGCTTATTGTTGTAGTGCGTTGTTGTACTGAGTTTATTGGTAAGGTTTGTTGTTGTAGTGGGTTTATTGATGTAGTTTGTTGTTGTAGTGTGTTTATTGGTGTAATTTGTTGGTGTAGTTGTGTATTGGTGTAGTTTGTTGTTGTAGTGGTTTATTGGTGTAGTTCGTTCGTGTAGTCGGCTTATTTGTGTCATAATTTATCGGAGTAGTGTTTTGTTGTAGTGAGTTTATTTGCGTAGTTTGTTGTTGTAGTGGTTTATTTGTGTAGTTTGTTATTGTACTGAGTTTATTAGGGTAATGAGGTAATTGGTGTAGTGAGTTTATTGGTGGAGTAAGTTTATTAGTGTAGTTTGTTATTGTAGAGAGTATATTTTTGTAGTTTGTTGTTGTGGTGTGTTTATTGGTGTAGATTGTTGTTCTAAGGAGTTTATTGGTGTAGTGTGTAGCTGTAGTTTAGTTTATTGATATAGTTTTTTGTTGCAGTGAGTTTATTAGTGTAGTTTGTTATTTTAGTGAGTGTATTGGTGTAGTTAGTTGTTGTAGTGAGTTTATTGGTGTAGTGTGTTCTTGAAGTGAGTTTATTTATGTAGTGTGTTGTTGAAGTGTGTTCATTGGTGTAGCTTGTTGTTGTAGCGTGATTATTGGTATAGTGAGCTTTTTGGCGTAGAGAGTTTATTGGTGTAGTTTGTTATTCTAGTGGGTTTATTCCTGTAGTTTGTTGTTGTAGTGTGTTTATTGGTGTAGTTTGTTGTTGTACTGTGTTTATTGGAGTAGTTTGTTGTTGTAGTGGGTTTATTAGTGTAGTTTGTTGTTGTTGTTGTAATGGGTGTGTTGGTATAGTTTGTTGTTGTTGTTGTAGTGGGTATATTCGTGTAGTTTGATGTTGTAGAGAGTTTATTGGTGTAGTGTGTTGTTTTAGTGAGTTTATTTTTGTAGTTTGTTGTTGTAGTGAGTTTATTGGTGTAGTTTGTTCTTGAAGTGAGTTTATTGGAGTAATTTGTTATTGTAGTGGGTTTATTGGAGTAGTTTGTTGTTGCTGTAGTGAGTTTCTTGTTGTAGTGAGTTTATTGTTGTAGTGAGTTTATTGGTGTAGTTTATTGTTGTTGTAGCAGGTTTATTGGTATTGTTTGATGTTGTAGTGAGTTTATTGGTGTAGTGTGTTGTTGTAGTGTGTTTATTGGTGTTATTTGTTGTTGTAGTGTGTTTAGTGGTGTAGTTTGTTTTTGTTGTAGTGTGTTTATTGGTGTTATTAGTTGTTGTAGTGTGTTTAATGGTGTAGTTTGTTTTTGTTGTAGTGTGTTTATTGGTGTTATTTGTTGTTGTAGTGTGTTTAGTGGTGTAGTTTGTTTTTGTTGTAGTGTGTTTAATGGTGTATTTCGTTGTTGGAATGTGTTTATTGGTGAAGTTGATTGTAGAGAGTTTATTGGTGTACTTTGTTGTTGTAGTGTGTTTATTGGTGTAGTGTGTTGTTGTAGTTGTTTATTGGTGTAGTTTGTTGTTGTAGTGGTTTATTGGTGTAGTTTGTTCTTGTAGTGGGCTTATTTGTGTCGTAATATATTGGTGAAGTGTTTTGTTGTAGTGAGTTTATTAGTGTAGTGTGTTGTTGTAGTTAATTTATTGACGCAGTTTGTTGTTGTAGTGGTTTATTGGTGTAGTTTGTTAATTTATTGAGTTTATTGGTATAGTGAGTTTATTGGTGTAGTGAGTTTATTGGTGTAGTAATATGATTGGTGGAGTAAGTTTATTGGTGTAGTTTGTTATTGTAGTGAGTTTATTGGTGCAGTTTGTTGTTGTAGTGTGTTTATTGGTGTAGTTTGTTGTTGCAGTGAGTTTATTAGTGTATTTTGTTATTTTAGTGGGTGTATTGGTGTAGTTAGTTGTTGTATTGAGTTTATTGGTGTAGTGTGTTGTTGAAGTGAGTTTATTTATGTATTGCTGTAGTGTGTTTATAGGTGTAGTTTGTTGTTGTAGTGTGTTTATTGGTGTAGTTTGTTATTGAGGTGTGTTTATTAGTGTGTGTGTTGTTGAAGTGTTTTTATTGGTATAGTTTGTTGTTGTAGTGTCTTTATTGGTGTAGTTTGTTGCTGAAGTAGGTTTATTGGTGTAGTGTGTTTTTTGGTGTAGTTTGTTATTGTAGTTTGTTTATTGGTGTAGTTTGTTGCTGTTGAAGTGTGTTTATTAGTGTAGTTTGTTTTTGTAGTAGTGTGTTTGTTGGTGTAGTTTGTTTTTGTAGTAGTGTGTTTATTGGTGTAGTTTCTTTTTGTTGTAGTGTGTTTATTGGTGTTACTTGTTGTTGTAGTGTGTTTATTGGTATAGTTTGCTGTTGTTGAAGTGTGATTATTGGTGTAGTGTGTTGTTATTGTAGTGGATTTATTGGTGTAGTTTGTTGTTGGAGAGTGTTTATTGGTGTAGTTTGTTGGTTTAGTTGTGTATTTGTGTAGTTTGTTGTTGTAGTAGTTTATTGGTGTAGTTTGTTCGTGTAGTGGGCTTATTTGTTTCGTAATTTATTGGAGAAGTGTTTTGTTGTAGTGAGTTTATTAGTGTAGTGTGTTGTTGTAATTAGTTTATTTGCGTAGTTTGTTGTTGTAGTGGTTTATTACTGTAGTTTGTTATTGTACTGTGTTTATTGGTGTAGTGAGGTAATTGGTGTAGTGAGTTTATTAGTGGAGGAAGTTTATTAGTGTAGTTTGTTATTTTAGTGAGTGTATTGGTGTAGTTAGTTCTTGTAGTGAGTTTATTGGTGTAGTGTGTTGTTGAAGTGAGTTTATTTATGTAGGGTGTTGTTGTAGTGTGTTTATTGGTGTAGTTTGTTGTTGTATTGTGTTTATTGGTATAGTGAGTTTTTTGGTATAGAGAGTTTATATGTGTAGTTTGTTGTTGTGGTGAGTTTATTGGTGTAGTTTGTTGTTGTAGTGTGATTATTGGTGTAGTTTGTTGTTGAAGTAGGTTTATAGGTGTAGTTTGTGGTTCTAGTGGGTTTATTGGTGTAGTTTGTTGTAGTTGTTGTAGTGGGTATATTGGTGTAGTTTGTTGTTGTTGTTGTAGTGGGTTTAATGGTGTAGTTTGATGCTATAGTGAGTTTATTGGTGTAGTGTGTTGTTGTAGTGAGTTTTTTAGTGTAGTGTGTTGTTGTAGTGAGTTTATTGTTGTAGTTTGTTCTTGTAGTGAATTTATTGGTGTAATTTGTTATTGTAGTGGGTTTTTTTATGTAGTTTTTTGTTGCTGTAGTGAGTTTGTTGTTGCAGTGAGTTTATTGTTGTAGTGAGTTTATTGGTGTAGTTTATTGTTTTTGTTGCGGGTTTATTGACGAAGTTTGCTGTTGTAGTGAGTTTATTGGTGTAGTGTGTTGTAGTAGTGAGTTTATTTGTGTAGTGTGTTGTTGTAGTGAGTTTATTGGTGTAGTTTGTTGTTGAAGTGTGTTTATTGGTGTAGTTTGTTGTTGTAGTGTGTTTATTGGTATAGTGTGTTGTTGTTGTTGTTACGGTGCCCTCTCCTATTTCTTTCGTTTGCCGGCTTAAAGAGTCATATCAGCTCTCCCTACTGATTCTCTGAGGTTCAGGGAGTCTATTGATATATGTGGCGACCAGACCGGTTGCCAGTTAAGGGAGGAAGTTACATTATAAGTTGTAAGTAAGGGGAAATTGGCGCCCTGATATAAAATGAATGAATATCCCCTAATGCAGATATGACCTTTTGGAAGGGACACTAGCCGATCGCGGATTGGCCGACTTAGGTCGTGGGCGACCAATCAGGGCCCGCCATGACGTCACCGAGTGCCCCGGGCGGCGCCAACGTCAGAGTTGACCTGGCCTTGGAAGCGAGAGGACGCACCTCGGTCAGCTCTCAAGGATTAGAGGCTCTACAAGCCTTTCTTAGTGGATTAGCGCAGGCTATCGCAGCCCATCTGAGGTATTGGAGACCCCCGCGCTTCTGGGAAGAAAAAAGGAACCAAGTTTATTGAACGAAAGAGTGCCAAACTTGGAAAATATTCAGTGACGACTCTGGGCGGCGACGCTGGACGTTGAGGGTCTGAAAAGGTGTGGCGGGCATGCCTAGCTGTGACTGGGTCACATCCACCGAGGGTTTTGGAAGGACGACACCGTGCCTAGGACAAGGAGCAACGCCTTGTGGAAGGGGCGAGTGTGGGAAAATAGTGATTAGCTCAGCGCCTATCGATGAACCAGGATTGGGGTAGCTGAATCTCAGGGATTGGAACGGCGACGACGCGAAGGCTCCACGACACCTGAGGACCTGTGGAACGTTCCTGGACCGTCAAGGATCGACTCAGGAAGCGTGGGAACCTCACACCATCGAGGGACAGGCGTCGTGAGCCAGGAATATAAGGTAGATCATTTTCCCTCCCATTACCCCTTGTGTGAGTAGGCTAGTTAGGCCACAATATTTACTTATGTATGTGGCAATAGGACATTAATACTTTAGTAGTAGAATAGGCTGCAAGGCAGCTTGTGTCCAGGACTGTCAGAGGGGACAGTGTGTATGGATGGCAGGACAGTGAAGAAGAGGCGCCGACGACGTGAAGAGGCCCTCCTGTGAGAGAGTGTGGGACTCTGTCTTTCTGCCCAGTTGAAGGAGTGTTGGAGGTCGTGGAAGAAGAGGCTGACAATCTCCAGACTTATTATCCTTATTTCCATATTCATGTATTATTTGTGATTGTAATGTGTGTTCATGTAATTTGCGTCAGTAAATTCACACATTTTATCATTGTGTTTAAGTGTGCCTCCATTTATAAGATTTCTCTATGAGCATACACGAAAGTTATCATAGTACCTGCTAGGGAACACTTCGTTCTCTATAGAAGTTCTTATTGCCTGGAGAGTGGTAAAGGACAGCACGGACTTATATAAAAGTGTACCCTTTTGCCATCCGATCAGTATCAGTGCCTGAATGGTGGCAACTAGTAACGTGGTGGCTAGAGAGAGGTAAAGCCACACAGACCTTCCTGGGAGAGTACCCTGGGCCGACAGTCTAGTAGCAGATCTATGGGAGTAGCAATCTTCTGGCTACAAACAATATATAATACCACCACTGAACTGCATTGCTGGGGTGCAGATATAATAACCCAGCTGGCGACCCTTGTTAAGAAGAAGATAGAGAAGACGGGCGGGAAAGGAGTTCCTGCAACCTTTTTGTCTGGCAGGCAAGACTCAGGGAGGTTATTGTTATAAGATCAGCCTGAGTCTTCCTTCACTCCTCCACGGGTCTAGGCCGGAACTTTTGACAGCAGTTTTCCCCCGTGTTTGACTGAAGGGGCTTCCAGGGTGAATCAGTGGCACCCCCCTTTTGTGGTGGAAGCAAAGACCTGCGGAGGTGGGCATTGTTGGTCCTCTCCTGTTGACCAAGGAGGACTCCAGTGAATCCCGGGAGTCGGAGGGGCTGAGTACTCGGACTTTTGAGCCCCTAGCAGCAGAGTGCTAGCAGAGCCCCGGCCCACCTCCACGTGACAGAGAACTGGCAACCTTGCCAGGATTCGAACCCCGGTAGCCAAGAATTGGAAACTTCGCCAGGAAGCGTGGATCAAGCTACAGTGTGGCCCAAATTTCAAGACAAGTGTTGCCAGGGTTACTAATACAGTGGGCCAGTGAATTCAGTGGTACTGTTACTCAACCAGCTAAGGGACTGAAGCAGTGAAATTAGTGCCTACTAACTTGTCTGTGCTGTTGTGTATGCTCAATGATATAGAGATGGAGGAGGACAAAGTAAAGAAATTTATTGACAACAAAGGACGAGAGAATTTTGGAAGTGTACCAAGGCCCAGCTCCAAACAAGTGGCAAACCACTTTTGGGATCAGGTTGAGGACGACTAAGGTAGCGGAGCGAAGGATAGAGATCATGGCACAGCTCACAGCTCGAGAGGAGGCGACGGCGAGAGGAGCCATCTCAAGAGGGGCCGTCCCGAGGAGAGCCGTCGCAAGGTGAACCGTCCCGACTAGAGCCACCCAAGCGCCTACCAGTGTGGAGAGAATTCACAGTGAACATGGGAGCAGGGAAGTTTCCAGCTGTAGTAAGAGGAGCCTGCAGCTGGAAATAATGAAGATGCAACTGGAAGCCCAGCTGCGACGAGAGGAGAGAGAAGCACGGCTGCAGCTGCAGCGAGAGGAAACGTGCAGCTGAGCTGCAGCGAGAGGAACGTGCAGCGGAGCTGCAGCGAGAGGAGCATGAGCGAGAAGCTCGGCTGCAGTGGGAAGAAGGAGAGAGACAACTGCGACTGGAGGAGATAAAGGCAAAAGAAAGAAGTCGAATTGGCGTTCGCGTTGAGCGTGGTCTGCCCTCACATACCTGCACGGCGGGATGACCTCAAGGTAAGGGAATGTGACTTACCTACGTTCGAACCACATGAAGCTGAGGCGTTCTTCAAACACTTTGAACGGATAGCAACTCTGAAGGAGTGGCCGGAAGATGATTGGGCTGCTCTGGTCCAGGGCAGGTTGACTGGTGAGGCCCGGGAACATGCTGGACCTAGAGGAGTGTACTAGTTACGACGCGATTAAGAATGCGGTGCTCCACTCATTCCGGCTGACTCCGGAGATGTACCGGAAGCGGTTCAGAGAGTGTACAAGAGCGTCGGGGAAGTCTTACGCCGAGACCGCCAGGGATATGGAACGGAAATTCCTACGATGGTTGAAAGGCGGAGGAGAGCGGAGTCGGGTGTATGATATCAAAACGACTGATAGTGATGGAGAAGGTTTATGTCGGTGCTCCATCCTGAGTTGCGAGTAAGGGTGAGAGAGAAGCAGGTATTAAGGACCTGAAGGCTGCAGCGGACCGAGCCGACATGCTGGAGGAAGGCACTACATCTCAGGAGGGAGGGGCCGCCCAGGACACTCGCCTTACACCAGGTCTGGAGGGAACCTTAGGAGTTTCAGGAGGAGCGAGGACGGGTGGGGACTCTCCCAAGAGTAGCGTGCCCGATGAAGTAACCCGGTTCAAGAGCTCAAGAGACGCGGGGAGGAAGCCCCAAGCTGTGAGCAGTGGACCTAGCTCGGGAGCAAGTGCTGCAGTCCCGGACACGACGACAGGGAGTCCAAGGAGGACCCAGGGACGTCTGCAAGTGGTACCGCCAGGGGACTGGCGAGTGGCCGCCCAGGGAGGCAGCCGATGCTTCAACTGTGGTGTGAGAGGACATTATGCCCGCGAGTGTGAGGAGCACCAAAGGAATATAGGACTAATGTTGGAAGAGGAGAGAGTGTTTGTTCACACCCCATATTATAGTGGACCCAACGTGAATGGTTGGGAAATGAAGTTGGGTGAACATCCCTTCGTTTTCGGGGCCAACGTGAAGTTTGGAAAGTCAGACCCAGTGGAGGTTGCCGTTCTTCGAGATACGGGTGCTGACATAAGTATGGTAACCAGGAGTATTCTCCCCAAGGAATTTAATGATTCACCTGTGGGAGTGGTGAGGATACGCAGTGTGGGGGAGGAATACAGGTTGCCACTTCACGAAGTACAGCTGATTGCCGACTGCGGAGTCGAGAAAGCTATAGTAGCTGTAGCCCCTAAATTACCCCTAGAGTGTACAGATGGTGCTGGGTAATGACCTCGGAGGAGGCAGGATACAACCCGATTGGGCCAGGAGTGCCTATGTTGCAAGCAGCGGTACAACCCTGCCAGGTGAGGTATCGGTCGTTCCAGATGGTAATGAGGAAGCCGACTTCGCCAGGGGAAACGTCGCCAGAGACGACGACAACGAGGGCGAGAGTGCAGAGAGGTCGTCGGAGGTCGTGGAAAACCCCGACGAGGACCTCCGACTAAGCCTGATGATGCGTGTGGAGGAGTGGCGAGGAGCAGCTGTACAAACGCCTGGGGCGGTGAAGAGGCTGCAGACCACTCCCTCCACACAGAAACGTGAATAAAGTAAGCTCAGTGGATGAGCGAACGGCAGTGAGGGGCAGAGTGGAGGAGCCACGACGCAGTGCACCCTATGCCAGCCAGATGAATAGTGGTAGGTGCAAGATGAACCACCGTGGTGAGGTGAGCCACAGGGAGGTGGATGAGCCCAACCACGAACCGAAGAAGACGTCTGCAGGGAAGAGAATCTCATGGAGGAGTGAAGATGTTCGTCGGGAACGAAGGAGCGAATGGTATAGGAAAGGCAATACGAAGAGAAAGCAGGGAATGAGGTACACCCAGGGTAGGCACCAGCTAACCAGAGGGGCAATTGGGCCATCGCAAAGCCTAGTGTAGGAGAGGGGAAGCCGCTGGCTGGAGTACAGGTGACAAGTGCCACTGTGAGGAGACAACGCACCTATGGGAGGAAGAGGAACGAGCAGAGAGAAGATTGGCGGAAGAGGAGATCATGAGAGGAAACGTGGAGTACCTGTAGGGGACGCAGTGGAGTGCAAGACTATCTCGGAGTGCACGACGCGGTGGAAGGCGCTGCATGCACTGAATCTTACAGTGGTAACGAGCCGTGGGAGTACACTCGTGCCACGGAGAGAGGATTTCTAGTAGGTGGTTCACCCATCACCAACCCCGGTCCTATGCGAGGGTGGAGATATAATGAAGCAAGTGACTGGCAAGGTGGTACGAGCCACGTCACCAACTGGAGGAGTGACACTTCAGGAACGGAGGGAGCAAGAGTATAGGTTGCCTTCTTGAGTGCTGCTCTTCCGATATGACTCTTATTTTAAGGGGAGGGTTATGTTACGGTGCCCTCTCCTATTTCTTTCGTTGCCGCTTAAGGAGTCATATCAGCTCTCCCTACTGATTCTCTGAGGTTCAGGGAGTCTATTGATATAATGTGGCGACCAGACCGGTTGCCAGTTAAGGGAGGAAGTTACATTATAAGTTGTAAGTAAGGGGAAATTGGCGCCGCTTGATATAAAATGAATGAGTATCCCCTAATGCAGATATGACCTTTTGGAAGGGACACTAGCCGATCGGGGGATTGGCCGACTTAGGTCGCGGGCGACCAATCAGGGCCCGCCATGACGTCACCAAGTGCCCCGGGTGGCGGCCAACGTCAGAGTTGACCTGGGCCTTGGAAGCGAGAGGGACGCACCTGCTGGATCGCTCTCAAGGATTAGAGGGCTCTACAAGCCTTTCTTAGTGGATTAGTGCAGGCTATCGCAGCCATCTTAGGTATTGGAGACCCCGCGCTTCTGGGAACGAAAAAGGAACCCAGTTATTGAGAACGAAAGAGTGCCGAAACTTGGAAAATATTCGGCGACGACGCTAGGCGGCGACGCTGACGTTGAGGGTCTGAAAAGGTGTGGGCGGGCAAGCCTAGCTGTGACCGGGTCACACTCCACTGAGGGTTTTGGAAGGACGACACCGTGCCTAGGACAAGGAGCAACGCCTTGTGGAAGGGGCTTTATAGTGGTGGGAAAATAGTGATTAGCTCAGCGCCTATCGATGAACCAGGATTGGGGTAGCTGAATCTCAGGGATTGGAACGGCGACGACGCGAAGGCTCAACGACACCTGAGGACCTGTGGAACGTTCCTAGACCGTCAAGGATCGACTCAGGAAGCGTGGGAACCTCACACCATGAGGGACAGGCGTCGTGAGCCAGGAATGTAAGGTAGATCATTTCTCCCTCCCATTACCCCTTGTGGGAGTAGGCTAGTTAGGCCACAATATTTACTTATGTATGTGGCTAATAGGACATTAATACTTTAGTAGTAGAATAGGCTGCAAGGCAGCTTGTGTCCAGGACTGTCAGAGGGGACAGTGTGTATGGATGGCAGGACAGTGAAGAAGAGGCGCCGACGACGTGAAGAGGCCCTCCTGTGAGAGAGTGTGGGACTCCTGTCATTCTGCCCAGTTGAAGGAGTGTTGGAGATCGTGGAAGAAGAGGCTGACGATCTCCAGACTTATTATCCTTATTTCCATATTCATGTATTATTTGTGATTGTATGTGTGTTCATGTAATTTGCGTCAGTAAATTCACACATTTTATCATTGTGTTTAAGTGTGCCTCCATTTATAAGATTTCTCTATGAGCATACACGAAGGTTATCATAGTACCTGCTAGGGAACACTTCGTTCTCTATAGAAGTTCTTATTGCCTGGAGAGTGGTAAAGACAGCACGGACTTACATAAAAGTGTACCCTTTGCCATCCGATCAGTATCAGTGCCTGAATGAGGGCAACTAGTAACGTGGTGGCTAGAGAGAGGTAAAGCCACACAGACATTCCTGGGAGAGTTAACCCTGGGCCGACAGTCTAGTAGCAGATCTATGGGAGTAGCAATCTTCTGGCTACAAACAATATATAATACACCCACTGAACTGCATTGCTGGGGTGCAGATATAATAACCCAGCTGGCGACCTTGTTAAGAAGAAGATAGAGAGGACGGGCGGGAAAAAAGTTCCTGCAACCTTTTTGTCTGGCAGGCAAGAGACTCAGGGAGGTTATTGTTATAAGGTCAGGCCTGAGTCTTCCTTCACTCCTCCACGGGTCTAGGCCGGAACTGTTGACAGCAGTTTCGCCGTGTTTGACTGAAGGGCTTCCAGGGTGAATCAGTGGCACCCCCCTTTTGTGGTGGAAGCAAAGACCTGCGGAGGTGGGCATTGTTGGTCCTCTCCTGTGTGACCAAGGAGACTCCGGTGAATCCCGGGAGTCGGAGGGGCTGAGTATTCGGCCTTTTGAGCCCCTAGCAGCCGAGTACTAGCAGAGCCCCGGCCCACCTCCACGTGACATTGTTATAGTGTGTTTATTGGAGTAGTTTGTTGTTAAAGTGTGTTTTTTGGTGTAATTTGTTGTAGTGAATTTATTGGTGTAGTTTTTTTTGTAGTGTATTTATTCGTGTAGTTTGTTGTTGCAGTGTGTTTATGGTGTAGTTTGTCGTTATAGTGTGTTGTTGTTGTTGTTGATTTATTTGTGTAGTGTGTTGTTGTTGTGTGTTCATTGGTGTTATTTGTTGTTGTAGTGTGTTTAGTGGTGTAATTTGTTTTTGTTGTAGTGTGTTTATTGGTGTTATTTGTTGTTGTAGTGTGTTTATTGGTGTAGTTTGTTTTTGTTGTAGTGTTTTTTTGGTGTGGTTTGTAATTGATGAAGTGTGTTTAATAGTGTAGTTTGTTGTTGCGAATGTGTTTATTGGTGTAGTTTTTTGTTGTAGTGTGTTTTTTGGTATTGTTTGTTTTTGTAGTGTGTTTATTGGTATAGTGTGTTGCTGTGTAGTGTGTTTATTGGTGTAGTTTATTGCTGAAGTGTGTTTATTGTGTGTAGTTTGTTCTTAGTGAGTGGGCTTATTTGTGTCGTAATTTATTGTGAAGTGTTTTGTTGTAGTGAGTTTATTAGTGTAGTGTGTTGTTGTAGTTAGTTTATTGGCGTAGTTTGTTGTTGTAGTGGTTTATTGGTGGTATGTTTGTTATTTAGTGAGTTTATTGGTGTAGTTGTTGTTATAGTGAGTTTATTGGTGTAGTATGTTGAGAGTGAGTTTATTTATGTAGTGTATTGTTGTAGTGTGTTTATAGCTGTAGTTTGTTGTTGTAGTGTGTTTATTGGTGTAGTTTGTTGTTGTAGTGTGTTTATTGTTGTAGTTTGTTGTTGAAGTAGGTTTATTGGTCTAGTTTGTTGTTGTAGTGGGTTTATTGGTGTAGTGTGTTTATTGGTGTAGATTGTTGTTGAAGTGTGTTATTGGTGTAGTTTGTTGTTGTAGTGTGTTTATTGGTATAGTGTGTTGTTGTTGTTGTAGTGTTTTATTGGTGTAGTTTGTTGCTGTTGAAGTGTGTTTATTAGTTTAGTGTGATGTGGTTGTAGTGGGGTTATTACTGTAGTGTGCTCTGGTAGTGTGTTTATTGGTGTAGTTTGTTGTTGTAGTGAGTTTATTGGTGCAGTGTGTTTGTTGTTGTAGTGTGTTTATTGGTGTCGTTTGTTGTTGTAGTGGGTTTATTTGTGTAGTTTGTTGTTGTAGAGTGTTTATTGGTGTGAGTTGTTGTATTGTGCAGTGTTAGTGCAGTGCACGTCTTCGCATAATGTGTTTGTTGTTAACTTTCAAGGAAAAGAGTAGAAAGATAACCGGAATAGGGAAGCATCCGGAAAGCAAAAGGGAAATAGAAACTGTCAAATAAATAGATGACAATGAGAATAAAGAATATGTGTGAATCAGGATGTGTGAACATATACCAAGAATTAATAATATATTTGAAATAATGAATTAAATTTGATTAAATATCATTACAAGAAATTCATCTTTCCGATTCACTGAAAAATTGGGTTCATCTCTCGAATTAAAACTCCATTTTCAGCAGTGTGGTGGTAGACGTAGTCTACTGGTAGGCTCAACATGCTGGTAGTACTGACTCCCCTTTGAAGTGTGTTAGTGTGTTGATGGATTGCTGGGCCACTTTGAAGCTTTACCTTAACCCCCTTCCCCCCATGTGTGTTATAATGTAGGCGGCAGTGACCAATTGCTGGTGCTGGTGCTGCTGGTGCTGCTGGTGCTGCTGGTGCTGCTGCTGCTGGTGCTGGTGTTACTGCTAGTGATGGTGCTGGTGGTGCTGGTGCTGGTGCTGCTGGTGCTGCTGCTGGTGCTGGTGTTACTGCTGGTGATAGTGCTGGTGGTGCTTGTGCTGGTGCTGGTGTTGGTGTTGCTTGTGGTGGTGATGATGCTAGTGCTACTGCTAGTGATGGTGCTGGTGGTGCTGGTGCTGCTGGTGCTGCTGCTGCTAGTGCTGGTGCTACTGCTAGTGATAGTGCTGGTGCTGGTGGTGCTTGTGCTGGTGCTGGTGTTACTGCTGGTGATGGTGCTGCTGGTGATGGTGCTGGTGGTGCTGGTGCTGGTGTTACTGCTGGTGATGGTGCTGGTGGTGGTGTTACTACTGGTGATGGTGCTGGTGGTGCTGGTGCTGGTGGTGCTTGTGCTGGTGCTGGTGCTGGTGTTACTGCTGGTGATGGTGCTGGTGGTGCTGGTGCTGGTGCTGCTAGTGCTGGTGCTGCTGGTGCTGGTGGTGGCTTGTGCTGGTGCTGGTGTTACTGCTTGGTGATGGTGCTGCTGGTGATGGTGCTGGTGGTGCTGGTGCTGGTGTTACTGCTGGTGATGGTGCTGGTGGTGCTGGTGCTGGTGGTGCTTGTGCTGGTGCTGGTGCTGGTGGTGCTTGTGCTGGTGCTGGTGATGGTGCTGGTGGTGCTGGTGCTGGTGGTGCTTGTGCTGGTGCTGGTGCTGGTGTTACTGCTGGTGCTGGTGGTGCTTGTGCTGGTGCTGGTGCTGGTGGTGCTGGTGCTGGTGATGCTGGTGCTGCTGGTGCTGGTGGTGCTTGTGCTGGTGCTGGTGCTGGTGGTGCTGGTGCTGGTGATGCTGGTGCTGCTGGTGCTGCTGGTGCTGCTGGTGCTGCTTGTGCTGGTGCTGGTGCGGCTTGTGCTGGTGCTGCTGGATCCTCTTGGAGGATCCTACAATCCTCATCTGTCACAACTCTTCTCATTAATTTTGCCCGCAAACATTGACATGTATGATTCCACTCCTGTAAACATATCATTTACGTAAATTAGAAAGAGGATTGGTCCCAGCACCGATCCTTGAGGTACTCCACTTGTTACTGTTCGCCAGTCCGACTTCTCGCCCCTTACCATTACCCTCTGGCTCCTTCCTGTTAGGTAGTTCTTCACCATACTAGGGCCTTTCCGCTTACTCCTGCCTGCCTCTCAAGTTTGTATAGCAGTCTCATGTGCGGTACCGTATCAAAGGCCTTTTGGCAGTCAAGAAATATGCAGTCTGCCCAGCCTTCTCTGTCCTGCCTTATCCTTGTTACTTTATCATAGAATTCTAAAAGGTTTGTTAGGCATGATTTCCCTGTCCAGAACCCATGTTGGTGCTTGTTTACAAACCCAAAGCTCTCCAGGTGCTCAACAAGTCTTAGCCTAATTATTCTTTCAAGTATTTTGCAGGGGATGCTTGTCAGTGATACGGGTCTGTAGTTTAAGTGCCTCCTCCATATTACCTTTCTTGAAAATCGGTACATTTGCCTCCTTCCAGCAACTGGCAATTCTCCTGACATAAGTGACTCATTAAAGATCATTGCCAGAGGCACGCTGAGAGCCTGCGCTGCCTCTTTAAGTATCCACGGTGATACTTTGTCTGGTCCAACAGCTTTATTTGCATCCAGTGTTGTCAACTGTTTCATTACCTCCTCTGCTGTCACCTCTATATCTGATAGTCTTTCATCTAGGGTAATCGCTTCTAACAATGGGAACTGCTCAGGCTCGGTTGTGAACACTCCATGGAATTTTGCATTCAGTACTTCGCAGATTTTCTTGTCGCTTTCTGTATATGCCCCTTCTGTTTTCCTCTCTCTTGTCACTTGGTCATTTACCGACATCTTCCTTCATATATGGCTATGTAGTAATTTAGGTGGCTTTTTCGCATTGACTGCAATATCATTCTCATAATTTCTTTCCGACCTCGTCTTATGTTAATATAATCATTCCTAGCTCTGTTACATCTAATCCTGTTGTCCTCTGTCCTTTGTCTTCTGTACTTCCTCCACTCCCTCCTGCTTCTCACCTTTGCTTCCTGACACTGTCTATTAAACCATGGGTTATTATATTCCCTCCTGCTTTTTTCTTTTATTGTTGGAATAAATCTCTCTTCAGCCTCCTTGCATTTCAATATGACTTGGTTCATCATACCTTGCACTGTTTTTCCTCTAAGTTCTTCCTCCCACTGCACTTCTTCCAGGTAGTCCCTAATCCTTCTGTAGTCCCCTTTTCTGTAATCAAGTCTCCTTTCTCGGACCCTCTTGTCCTTTGGTCACAATTTTAAGCTCCCATCATGTAGTCAAAGACTAGGACACAATGGTCACTGGCTCCTAGTGGTATTTCATGTTCCAACTGCTCGATGTCTTCTACATTCTGGGTGAAAATGAGATTTAATAGGCTGGGCGTATCCCCTCCTCTTTCCCTAGTAATCTTCCTTCACATACTGTGTTAGGAAATTCCTGTCAATAACGTCTACCAGCTTCGCTCCCCAGGTCTCCTCCCTGCCATGGGGATTCATCGTTTCCCAATCTATCTCTCTGTGATTTAGGTCCCCCATGACCAGCAGCTTCGCTCTCATTCTATGCGCTATAGTTGCTGCCCTCTGCAGTTCATCTATACATGTCTTGTTGCTGTTCTCGTACTCCTGCCTGGGCCTTCTACTGTTTGGTGGGGGATTGTAGAGTATCAAGATTACAATCTTCTTCCTATCCACTGTCAGAGTTCCATGTATGAGGCTCGTGCTTTCATTGGTACCCGGATTTTCCAGCTCATCAAACTTCCATTTCGCGCTTTATTAGGAGTGCCACTCCTCCTCCCTGTCTCTGTGTCCTTTCTTTTCTTATCACCTGGCACCCTCTGGAAAGATTGCATCCGAGATCATACCATTTATTTTAGTTTCCACTATTGCCTACTATGTCTGGGTCTCCCTCACTAACTCTTTCTTTTATCTCTTCTGCTTTATTGGCTACCCCATCAGCATTGGTGTACCAAACCTTGAGACTCTTATTGGAAACTCGGGTGTCAGAGTTCCCCCTTTCACCGGGGGTCTGGGGGGAACTGGGGGGTGTCTGGGGGGCGAGTGGGGGCTGTGTGGGTGAATGGGGGGGGGGTGATAGGGGGTGCCTGGGAGTGCCTGGTAGGGCGAACGGGGTCTGGGCATCTAAAGGGTAGGAAGTGCATAATGGGTCTGAAAGTTAGGGGTCTGAAAAGCATAGGGGGGTTGACAAATAGAGTGAGACTGAGAGTCAGATAGAGGTTGAGAGGTTGGGGGGAGAGGGATATTGAGGGCAGAGGGCTGAGAGGAAAATGGAGCATGGGTGCTGGGAGTGGAAGAGAGTGTGTATTAGTTAGGGGGGAATTGGGGGTAGGTGGGGGTTTTGGGGTAGAAGAGGGGAAGAGGGAGATGGGGGAAGGTGTTAGGGGGGTCACAAGGTGAGGGGGTTAAAATGTGGGCTGGAGGTGCATAGGAGGGGTGAGGGTTGGGTGGGGTTTGGAGGTGAGTGTAAGAGGGATGCAGTGGAAGCTGGGATGGAGTAGATGGGAATTGAAGGCAATGAGGTAGAAGGGGCAGGGGGAGTAGGAAGGGTTAGTAGGGGAGGGGATGGGAAGGTGGGTTTGGGGAGGGCATGGCTTGACCCACTGGGGTCGTTGACAGGTGTGATGTAGCAGGAGCAGGGGAATCGTTGGGGAGGTGCAAATGTGGAAGGGACAGGGGGGTTTTGGGGGATGAAGCAGGGGGGTTTGGGGGGGCTGAGGCAGGGGGGAGGTATAGGAGGGCTGAGTTGGGGAGGATGCGACCTGGGAGGTGACCTGGGAGGTGGCCTTGGAGGTGACCTGGGATGTGACCTGGGAGGTGAGACTACCTGAGAGGCTAGTTTGGTGTCGTGCATGCCACCTATTCTTGTTGGCTATTTGCTCATCTTTCGTCATAAACCTCTCTATAAACACATTGTAATGGGTTTCACTTCCTCTGAGTAAATGCTTGTTTCTCATTATGTACTCTACAGCCTCCTCATTGGAGAATTGCACCAGAACAGGTCTATTCTTGGTACAATTGTAAGGACCAACCCGGCGGCTGATATCCACCTCGTGTTCTGCCATTCCTGCTCCAATACACCTCAATATCTCATGCAATTCATATTTTTCCGTCTCTATTCTCTCTTGTCTTGTTGGTGCTCCAGATTCGAATAATCCATGTATTATAATAGACCGTCTCCTCAGTAATTCATTGTCATGCTGGTAGCCTGTCCCCTGGGGATCCATCCATCCTAACCGCAGTCACTAACCCATCCCCCACTAATCCTCTGTCCTTAGCCATGCTGTTAATCCTTCCTAATTCGTTTGTGATCCGAGCACATTCCCTCTCCCAGTTCTCTCTTCCTTCCTAATCTCTTCCTGAATATAGAGGCATAAGTTCTTGTTTCTGCCTCTCTACCGCATCCTGTATTTGGCTGAAACAACTCGCTCTTAATCCCTTGGATTAGATCCTCCATCCAATCGCTCCTTCTCTCTCCTAATTTCCCTATTAATTTGTCTATAAATCTGTCCTCCTCCTCATCCCTGCTGGTGATTGACCTTGAACCCCTTCCTGATCTTGTCATTGCAGTAACAACCTAGCCAAAAAGGCGCTCCTTTTTGGAGCGCCTTGCACAATCCTTGCACAATCTGCAGCACACACAGGCGAGAAAGTACTCCACGCAGCTGGCCAAGATGTAGGGTCGCTGCGTCTCGCGTCACAGCTGGTGAGGTCACTAGTGGTGAGGTCACTCCGGCTCCACAATTTCGGCTCCACAATTTCACAATACCACGATGTACTCAACACTTATTTTCAGTGGTGCTGTTTCTACTGTTTTTCTTTACATTCTTGTGGTTTGAGTGAGGCTTACTAGTTATTCAATCACTCATATAGACGCATATACACTGATTATTCCCCCAATTCACTAGCTATGCAAGAGCTTCCCAGACCCTTCTGACCTCCGCGGCTGTCTGACCTCAACTGTCAACTGTGTGTGTGTGTGTGTGTGTGTGTGTGTGTGTGTGTGTGTGTGTGTGTGTACTCACCTATTTGTGCTTGCAGGATCGAGCATTGGCTCTTGGATCCCGCCTTTCCAGCCATCAGTTGTTTACAGGCAATGACTCCTGTCCCATTTCCCTATCATACTTAAATTTAAAATTATGATTAGACTTTGCTTCCACAACCTGTTCCCCAAGTGCATTCCATTTTTCCACTACTCTCACGCTAAAAGAAACTTCCTACATCTCTGTGACTCATCTGAGTTTCCAGTTTCCACCCATGTGCCCTTCGTTCTGTTATTATTACGTGTGAACATTTCATCTATTTCCACTTTGTCAATTTGCCTGAGTATTTTATATGTTTCCTATCATATCTCCTCTCTCCCTTCTTTTCTCTAGTGTCGTAAAGGTTCAGTTCCCTCAGACGTTCTTCATATCCCATCCCTCGTAACTCTGGGACAAGGCCTCGTCGCAAACCTCTGAACCTTCTCTAGTTTCCTTATGTGTTTCTTCAGGTGGGGGGCTCCATGATGGCGCGGCATACTCCTAAGACTGTCTCACATAGGCAGTGTAAAGCGCCCTAAAACCTCCTCACTTAGGTTTCTGAATGAAGTTCTAATTTCGCCAGTGTAGAGTACGCTGCTGTCGTTATCCTATTTATATGTGCTTCAGGAGTTAGATTAGGTGTCACATCCACTCCCAGGTCTCTTTCTCGAATCGTTACAGGTAGGCAGTTCCCCTTCATTGTGTACTGTCCTTTTGGTCGTCTATCACCTGATCTATCACATGCCCGAAACGCATGTCTATCACATGCCCGAAACGCTTTGCGTAATAGTGGCTTTAGGCATTGTATGTACTAGCTCTACCTATAAGTCAAACAATCCTTGTAAATATTTATTGTATGTATGTACCTTACCTAAATAAAATTGTATTGTATTGTATTGTATCTCATTTCCATAACTTTACATTTGCTGGTGTTGAACTCCAGTAGTTATTTCCCTGACCATTTTGCAACCTGTTTAAGTCCTCTTGGAGGATCCTACAATCCTCATCTGTCACAACTCTTCTCATTAATTTTGCATCATCCGCAAACATTGACATGTATGATTCCACTCCTGTAAACATATCATTTACGTAAATTAGAAAAGAGTATTGGGCCCAGCACCGATCCTTGAGGTACTCCACTCGTTACTGTTCGCCAGTCCGACTTCTCGCAACTTACCATTACCCTCTGGCTCCTTCCTGTTAGGCAGTTCCTCATCCATGCTAGGGCCTTTCCGCTTACTCCTGCCTGCCTCTCAAGTTTGTAAAGCAGTCTCATGTGTGGTACTGTATCAAAAGCCTGTTGGCAGTCAAGAAATATGCAGTCTGCCCAGCCTTCTCTGTCCTGCTTTATCCTTGTTACTTTGTCATAGAATTCTAAAAGGTTTGTTAGGCACGATTTCCCTGTCCAGAACCCATGTTAGTGCTTGTTTACAAGCGTGTGTGTGTGTGTGTGTGTGTGTGTGTGTGTGTGTGTGTATGTGTGTGTGTGTGTGTGTGTGTGTGTGTGTGTGTGTGTGTGTGTGTGTGTGTGTGTGTGTGCATGTGTGTGTGTGTGTGTGTGTGTGTGTACTCACCTAGTTGTGTCTGCAGGATCGAGCATTGACTCTTGGATCCCGCCTTTCGATCATCGGTTGTTTACAGCAATGACTCCTGTCCCATTTCCCTATCATACCTGGTTTTAAAATTATGAATAGTATTTGCTTCCACAACCTGTTCCTGAAGTGCATTCCATTTTCCCACTACTCTCACGCTAAAAGAAAACTTCCTAACATCTCTGTGACTCATCTGAGTTTCAAGCTTCCATTCATGTCCCCTCGTTCTGTTACTATTCCGTGTGAACATTTCGTCTATGTGCACTCTGTCAATCCATCTGAGTATCTTATAACGTTCCTATCATGTCCCCCCTCTCCCTTCTTCTTTCTAGTGTCGTAAGGTACAGTTCCCTCAGGCGCTCCTCATACCCCATCCCTCGTAGCTCTGGGACGAGTCTCGTTGCAAACCTCTGAACCTTTTCCAGTTTCATTATATGCTTCTTCAGATGGGGACTCCATGATGAGGCGGCATACTCTAAGACTGGCCTCACGTAGGCAGTGTAAAGCCCCTAAATGCCTCCTTACTTAGGTTTCTGAATGATGTTCTAACTTTTGCCAGTGTAGAGTACGCTGCTGTCGTTATCCTATTTATATGTGCCTCAGGAGATAGATTAGGTGTTACGTCCACCCCCAGGTCTCTTTCACGCGTCGTCACAGGTAGGCTGTTCCCCTTCATTGTGTACTGTCCCTTTGGTCTCCTATCTCCTAGTCCCATTTCCATAACTTTACATTTGCTCGTGTTGAATTCCAGTAGCCATTTCTCTGACCATCTCTGCAACCTGTTCAGGTCCTCTTGGAGGATCCTGCAATCCTCATCTGTCACAACTCTTCTCATCAACTTTGCGTCATCCGCAAACATCGACATGTAGGAGTCTACGCCTGTAAACATGTCGTTAACATATACAAGAAGTAGAATTGGTCCCAGCACCGATCCTTGTGGTACTCCACTTGTTACTGTTCGCCAGTCCGACTTCTCGCCCCTTACCGTAACTCTTTGGCTCCTTCCTGTTAGGTAGTTCCTTATCCATGCTAGGACCTTTCCCCCCACCCCCGCCTGCCTCTCGAGCTTGAACAGCAGTCTCATGTGCGGTACTGTATCAAAGGCTTTTTGGCAGTCCAGAAATATGCAGTCTGCCCAACCATCTCTGTCCTGTCTTATCCTCGTTATTTTATTATAGAATTCCAGAAGGTTTGTTAGGCACGATTTCCCTGTCCAGAACCCATGTTGATGTTTGTTCACAAACCTAATGTTCTCCAGGTGTGCAACCAGTCGTAGCCTAATTATTCTTTCCAGTATTTTACAGGGGATGCTTGTCAGTGATACAGGTCTATAGTTAAGTGCCTCCTCCCTATCACCTTTCTTGAAGATCGGCACGACATTTGCCTTCTTCCAGCAACTGGGCAATTCTCCTGACATAAGTGACTCATTAAAGATCATTGTCAGAGGCACGCTGAGGGCCTGTGCTGCTTCTTTTAGTATCCACGGTGATACTTTGTCTGGTCCAACTGCTTTAGTTGCATCTAGAGTTGTCAACTGTTTCATTACCTTCTCTGCTGTCACCTCTATATCTGATAGTCTTTCATCTAGGGTAACCCCTTCCAACAATGGGAGCTGCTCAGGCTCGGTAGTGAACACTCCATGGAAACTGGCATTCAGTGCCTCGCAGATTTCCTTGTCACTTTCAGTATATGCCCCCTCTGTCTTCCTTAGTCTTGTCACTTGGTCGTTCACCGACATTTTTCTTCTTATATGACTGTGTAGTAACTTAGGTTGTTTTTTCGCTTTGATTGCAATATCGTTCTCATAGTCCCTTTCCGATGTTCGTCTTATGTTAATGTAATCGTTCCTAGCTCTGTTGTATCTGATCCTGTTGTCCTCTGTCCTTTGTCTTCTGTACTTCTCCAATCCCGCCTGCTGGCCATTTTTGCTTCCTGACACTGTCTATTAAACCATGGGTTATTATATTCCTTCTTATTTTTTCCCTTTACTGTTGGTATAAATCTCTCTTCGGCCTCCTGGCATTTCTGTATGACTAGGTCCATCATATCTTGGACTGTTTTTCCTCTAATTTCTTCCTCCCACTGCACTTCACCCAGATAGTCCCTTATCCTCTTATAGTCCCCTTTCCTGTAGTCAACTCTCCTTTCCCAGATCTCTTGTCCCATGGTCATAAGTTTGACTTCCATCATGTAGTCAAAGACTAGGACACAATGGTCACTGGCCCCTAGAGGTATTTCATGCTCTAAATTCTCGATATCTTCTACGTTTGGGTGAAAATCAGGTCTAATAGGCTCGTGCATCTCCTCCTCTTTCCTGTTGTCTTCCTTCACATGTTGTGTTAGGAAATTCCTGTCTATAACATCTACTAAATTTGCTCCCCACGTTTCGTCCCCTCCATGGGGATTCCTTGATTCCCAATTTATCTCTCCATGATTTAGGTCCCCCATGATCAGCAGCTTCACTCTCATTCTGTGGGCTAGTGTTGCTGCCTTCTTATGTTCATCTATACATGCTTTGTTGTTGTCATCATACTCCTGCCTGGGTCTTCTACTGTTTGGTGGGGGATTGTAGATTACCAAGATCACAATCTTCCTCCCATCTACTGTCAGAGTTCCATGTACGAAGCTTGTGCACTCATTGGTAACTCGATTTCCCAGGTCTTCAAACTTCCATTTCCGCTTTATTAGGAGTGCTACTCCCCCTCCCTGTCTCTGTGTCCTCTCTTTTCGTATCACCTGTACCCTTCAGGAAAGATTGCATCTGAGATCATGTCATTAATTTTAGTTTCCACAATTGCAACTATGTCAGGATCTGCTTCACTCACTCTTTCTTTTATCTCTTCTGCTTTATTAGATACCCCATCAGCATTGGTGTACCAAACCTTGAGATTCTTCATGGAAACTCTTGTACCAGAGTTCTCCCTTTCTCTGGGGGTCTGGGGGGTGTCTGGGGGGGTGACTGGGGGAGGGGGGACCTGGGGGATCAGGGGGGTGTCTGGGGGATGACTGGGGGCGGGGAGGATCCGGGGGATGTCCGGGGGGATCCGGGGAGTGTCTGGGGGGTCCGGGGGGTGTATGGGGGTGAAAGAGGTCAGGAGGGGTGCTTGGGGGGCTACTGGGGGCTGGGCTTCTAGGAAGGTAGGTAGGAGGGTCTGGGGTAGGGCCTGGGTAGGTAGGTCTGGAGTAGGAAGGGCAATACTGGGTCTGAAGATTAGGGAGGGCATAGAGGGGATGGGAGACAGCGTAAGGTTGGGAGTCAGATAGAGGTTGAGAGGTTGGGAGGGGGAAGGATAGAGAGGGGTGGGGGGAACCTCCACCCCCCTCGCAAGGGTGGGGGATCACATGGAAGGAGAGGGGATGAGGAGGGGTGAGGGCTGGGTAGGTTTTGGGTGTTGAGGGGATGAGGGCTGGGTGGGTTCTTGGGGTTGAGGGGATGAGGGGCTGGGTGGGTTTTGGGGTTGAGGGGATGAGGGGCTGGACGGGTTTTGGGGGTTGAGGTGATGAGGGGGTCCTTGGAATGTGGGATGAATTTGACTGCAGTGGGGTCAGAGGGGTCAAGGGATGTGTTGGGGAGTTAAGCAGGGGCGGCTGATTTGGGGAAGGGGTGACCTGAGAAGCAGGTGTGAGCTGGTTAGCATGGGGTGGATTAGCACTGGGGTGTGTAGCTACTCTCAAATGGGAAGAGTTGTATTGTTGTTTGCTTGCTCTGTGGGCTATCTGTTCCTCCTTCGTCATGAATTTGTCAATATATACGTTGTAGTAATTTTCGCTACCTCTGAGTAAGTGTTTGTGATGCAGTATGTAATCCACTGCCTCTTCGTTAGTGAACTGTACCAGGACAGGTCGTTTCCTGTTACAGTTGTATGGTCCAATGCGTCGTTGAACTTGCACCTCATTCCCTGTATCTGGGCTCTCATGTCTCTCAAGATCCCCTATAGCTCCAAATCCTCAATCTCCATCCTTTCCTGCCTCGATGGTGCCCTGGCTTCAAGCAATCCATGGATTATGATTGTCCTCTTTCTCAGTTCAGGGTCATGCTGGTGGCCCCCTCCCTGACTGACCCCCACCCCTCCCACACCCGCTACCTTACTTACTTACTTCACTACCTTATGGCTTTGGTCAAAACCCTAGGTTTTTTCATTCACTTGTACACACTTTTTCACTTCGAAGTTGCCTGATTACCCCTCCCACTCCACTTGTGAACCAGGAGCTCCCAACCCCACGTCCACCCAACACGATGGTCACAAGTCAAATCTGTGTGTGTGTGTGTGTGTGTGTGTGTGTGTGTGTGTGTGTGTGTGTGTGTGTGTGTGTGTGTGTTTGTGTGTGTGTGTGTAATTACCTAAGTATAGTTACAGGATGAGAGCTACGCTCGTGGTGTCCCATCTACCTAGCACTCTTTGTCATATAACATGTGTGTGTGTGTGTGTGTGTGTGTGTGTGTGTGTGTGTGTGTGTGTGTGTGTGTGTGTGTGTGTGTGTGTGTGTGTGTGTGTGTGAGTGTGTGTACTCACCTAATTGTGCTTGCGGGGGTTGAGCTCTGGCTCTTTGGTCCCGCCTCTCAACCGTCAATCAACTGGTGTACAGATTCCTGAGCCTATTGGGCTCTATCATATCTACATTTGAAACTGTGTATGGAGTCAGCCTCCACCACATCATTTCCTAATGCATTCCATTTACTAACTACTCTGACACTGAAAAGTTCTTTCTAACGTCTCTGTGGCTCATTTGGGTACTCAGCTTCCACCTGTGTCCCCTTGTTCGCGTCCCACCAGTGTTGAATAGTTCATCCTTGTTTACCCGGTCGATTCCCCTGAGGATTTTGTAGGTTGTGATCATGTCCCCCCTTACTCTTCTGTCTTCCAGTGTCGTGAGGTGCATTTCCCGTAGCCTTTCCTCATAACTCATGCCTCTTAGTTCTGGGACTAGTCTAGTAGCATACCTTTGGACTTTTTCCAGCTTCGTCTTGTGCTTGACAAGGTACGGGCTCCATGCTGGGGCCGCATACTCCAGGATTGGTCTTACATATGTGGTGTACAAGATTCTGAATGATTCCTTACACAGGTTCCTGAACGCCGTTCTGATGTTAGCCAGCCTCGTATATGCCGCAGACGTTATTCTCTTTATGTGGGCTTCAGGAGACAGGTTTGGTGTGATATCAACTCCTAGATCTTTCTCTCTGTCTGTTTCATTAAGTACTTCATCTCCTATTCTGTATCCTGTGCCTGGCCTCCTGTTTCCACTGCCTAGTTTCATTACTTTGCATTTACTCGGGTTGAACTTCAACAGCCATTTGTTGGACCATTCACTCAGTCTATCCAGGTCATCTTGTAGCCTCCTACTATCATCCTCTGTTTCAATCCTCCTCATAATTTTTGCATCGTCGGCAAACATTGAGAGGAACGAATCTATACCCTCTGGGAGATCATTTACATATACCAGAAACAGTATAGGTCCAAGGGCTGACCCCTGCGGGACTCCACTTGTGACGTCTCGCCAATCTGAGACCTCACCCCTCACACAGACTCGTTGTCTCCTGTTGCTTAGGTATTCCTCTATCCACCGGAGTACCTTCCCTCTCACTCCAGCCTGCATCTCCAACTTTCGCACTAGCCTCTTGTGTGGCACTGTATCAAAGGCTTTCTGACAATCCAAAAATATGCAGTCTGCCCACCCTTCTCTTTCTTGCCTTATTTTTGTTGCCTGGTCATAGAATTCAAGTAACCCTGTGAGGCAGGACCTGCCATCCCTGAACCCATGTTGATGCTGTGTTACAAAGTTCCTTCGCTCCAGATGCTCCACTAGTTTTTTTTCGCACAATCTTCTCCATCAGCTTGCATGGTATGCAGGTTAGGGACACTGGCCTGTAGTTCAGTGCCTCCTGTCTATCCCCTTTCTTGTATATCGGGACTACGTTAGCTGCTTTCCAAATATCTGGCAGTTCCCCTGTTGCCAGTGATTTGTTATACAGTATGGAGAGTGGTAGGCTCAGTTCTCTTGCTCCTTCCTTTAGAACCCAAGGGGAGATTCCATCTGGGCCTATAGCCTTCGTCACGTCCAACTCTAGTAAACACTTCCTTACTTCCCCACTGGTAATCTCAAACTCTTCCAGTGGTTCCTGGTTAGCTATTCCCTCACTTACCTCTGGAATTTCTCCTTGTTCTAAGGTGAAGACCTCCTGGAATTTCTTATTCAATTCCTCACACACGTCCTTGTCATTTGTAGTGAATCCTTCCGCCCCTATCCTTAATCTCATAACCTGTTCCTTTACTGTTGTTTTTCTCCTAATGTGGCTATGCAACAATTTAGGCTGAGTCTTTGCCTTGCTTGCGATGTCATTTTCGTATTGTCTTTCTGCCTCTCTTCTCATCCTGACATATTCATTCCTGGCATTCTGGTATCTTTCTCTGCTCTCCAGTGTCCTGTTATTCCTATAGTTTCTGCATGCCCTTTTACTTTGCTGCTTAGCTAGCCTACATCTCTGATTAAACCATGGGTTTCTCATCTTCATTTCTCTGTTTTCCTTTTGGACTGGGACAAACTTGTTTGCTGCGTCCTTGCACTTCTGCGTGATGTAATCCATCATATCTTGGGCCGTCTTTCCCCTGAGCTCTGTTTCCCATGCTATATCTGTTAGGAATTTTCTTATCCCCTCATAGTTTCCCTTTCGGTACGCTAACCTTTTGGTTTCGGTATCCCTCCTCGAGTTCAATAACCCTTCTTCAATCAAGTACTCAAACACCAGTACACTGTGGTCGCTCATTCCTACTGGGTCCTCAAAACCGATTTCTCTTATGTCGGAGTCGTTCAGAGTGAAGACTAGGTCGAGTCTCGCTGGTTCGTCATTGCCTCTCATCCTTGTGGGTTCTCCGACATGCTGGGTTAAAAAGTTGCTTGTCACCACCTCCAATAGTTTGGATCTCCACGTATCCTCGCCTCCATGCGGTTCCTTGTTCTCCCAGTCAATCTTTCCGTGATTGAAGTCGCCCATGATGAGCAGGTGGGATCTATTTCTACAGGCAGCAGAGGCTGCCCTCTCAATTATAGTGTTAACTGCCTTGTTGTTGTTTTCATACTCTTGACTGGGTCTCCTGTCATTTGGTGGAGGGTTGTATATTACTGCTACTACTATTCTTGGTCCTCCCATTGTTATGGTGCCGGCTATGTAGTCTCTGAACTCCTCAGAGCCCGGGATGGCCATCTCCTTAAAACTCCATTCCCTTCTCATGAGTAGGGCCACTCCGCCTCCTCCTCTACCTTCCCTCTCTTTCCTTATTACTGTATACTCCTGGGGAAACACGGCATTCGTTATGATCCAGAGAGTTTTGTTTCAGTGAGTCCGATTATATCTGGGTTAACTTCTTGTGCTCTTTCCTTTAGTTCACTTGTCTTGCTTGTGATCCCATCTATGTTCGAGTACATCACCCTGAAACTGACTCTCTTCTGCTTCTTTTCTGGGGGGGACCTTTGGGATCTGGGGTGAGTGGGAGCTGGGGGGACCTGGCACGGGGGGATTGGTGGAGGAGGGAGGGCTTGGGGTGGTGGGGGAGAGGGGGAGGGTACAGGGGGTGGATAAGAGGGGGAGGGTACAGGGGGTGGATAAGAGGGGGAGGGTACAGGGGGTGGGTAAGAGAGGGAGGGTTGGGGAAGCATGTGTGTGTGTGTGTGTGTGTGTGTGTGTGTGTGTGTGTGTGTGTGTGTGTGTTTGTGTGTGTGTGTGTGTGTTTACTAGTTGTGTTTTGCGGGGGTTGAGCTTTGCTCTTTCGGCCCGCCTCTCAACTGTCAATCAACTATTTACTAACTACTTTTTTTTTTTTTTTTTTTTTTCCCACACCACACACACACACCCCAGGAAGCAGGCCGTGACAGCTGACTAACTCCCAGGTACCTATTTACTGCTAGGTAACAGGGGCACTTAGGGTGAAAGAAACTTTGCCCATTTGTTTCTGCCTCGTGCGGGAATCGAACCCGCGCCACAGAATTACGAGTCCTGCGCGCTATCCACCAGGCTACGAGGCCCCTGTATGTGTATGTGTGTGTGTGTGTGTGTACTCACCTAGTTGTGCTTGCGGGGGTTGAGCTCTGGCTCTTTTGGCCTGCCTCTCAACCGTCAATCAACAGGTGTACAGGTTCCTGAGCCTATTGGGCTCTATCATATCTACACTTGAAACTGTGTATGGAGTCAGCCTCCACCACATCACTTCCTAATGCATTCCATTTGTCAACCACTCTGACACTTAAATAGTTCTTTCTAATATCTCTGTGGCTCATTTGGGCACTCAGTTTCCACCTGTGTCCCCTAGTGCGTGTGCCCCGTGTGTTAAATAGCCTGTCTTTATCAACCCTGTCGATTCCCTTGAGAATCTTGAATGTGGTGATCATGTCCCCCCTAACTCTTCTGTCATCCAACGAAGTGAGGTTTAATTCCCGTAGTCTCTCCTCGTAGCTCATACCTCTCAGCTCGGGTACTAGTCTGGTAGCAAATCTTTGATCCTTTTCCAGTTTAGTCTTATGCTTGACTAGATATGGATTCCATGCTGGAGCCGCATACTCCAGGATTGGTCTGACATATGTGGTATATAATGTTCTGAAAGATTCCTTACACAAGATTCTAAAGGCCATTCTTATGTTAGCCAACCTGGCATATGCTGCTGATGTTATCCGCTTGATATGAGCTTCAGGGGACAGATCTGGCGTGATATCAACCCCCAGGTCTTTCTCTCTCTCTGACTCTTGATGTATTTCATCTCCCAAATGGTACCTTGTATCTGGTCTCCTGCTTCCTACCCTTATCTTCATTACATTGCATTTGCTTGGGTTAAACTCTAACAGCCATTTGTTCGACCATTCCTGCAGCTTGTCCAGGTCTTCTTGAAGCCTCAAGCTGTCCTCTGACTTAATCCTCCTCATAATTTTGGCGTCGTCAGCAAACATTGAGAGGAATGAGTCTATACCCTCTGGGAGATCATTTACGTATATCAGAAACAGGATAGGTCCAAGTACAGAGCCCTGTGGGACTCCACTGGTGACTTCACGCCATTCTGAGGTCTCACCCCTCACTGTAACTCTGCTTTCTATTGCTTAGGTACTCCCTTATCAACTGGAGCGCCCTACCAGTTACTCCTGCCTGTTTCTCCAGCTTATGCATCAACCTTTTATGGGGTACTGTATTCACCTAATTGAATTCACCTAGTTGTGTTAGCGGGGGTTGAGCTTTGCACTTTCGGCCCGCCTCTCAACTGTCAATCAACTGTTTACTAACTACACTACTTTTTTTTTTTTCACACCACACACACACACACACACCCCAGGAAGCAGCCCGTGACAGCTGACTAACTCCCAGGTACCTATTTACTGCTAGGTAACAGGGGCATTCAGGGTGAAAGAAACTTTGCCCATTTGTTTCTGCCTCATGCAGGAATCGAACCAGCGCCACAGAATTACGAGTCCTGCGCGCTATCCACCAGGCTACGAGGCCCCCGTACCAGGCTACGAGGCCCCCGTGTCAAAGGCTTTCCGACAGTCCAAAAAATGCAGTCCGCCCGTCCTTCTCTTTTTTGCTTAATCTTTGTCACCTGATCGTAGAATTCTATCAAGCCTGTAAGGCAAGATTTACCCTCCCTGAACCCATGTTGATGGGTTGTCACGAAGTCTCTTCTCTCCAGATGTGTTACTAGGTTTTTTCTCACAATCTTTTCCATCACCTTGCATGGTATACAAGTTAAGGACACTGGCCTGTAGTTCAGTGCCTCTAGTCTGTCACCCATTTTGTATATTGGTACTACATTAGCAGTCTTCCATATTTCTGGTAGGTCCCCCGTTTCCAGTGACCTACTATACACTATGGAGAGTGGCAAGCAAAGTGCCCCTGCACACTCTTTCAATACCCATGGTGAGATTCCATCCGGCCCAACAGCTTTTCTCACATCCAGCTCCAATAGGTGCTTCTTGACCTCATCTCTTGTAATTTCGAACCTATCCAAGGTCACCTGGTTTGCTGCTACCTCTTCTAGCACTGTGGCATCTCCATGTTCTATTGTAAATACCTCCTGGAACCTTTTGTTGAGTTCTTCACACACATCTTTGTCATTCTCTGTGTACCTGCCCTCGCCCACCCTAAGTTTCATCACCTGTTCCTTCACTGTTGTCTTCCTCTTGATGTGACTGTGTAGTAGCTTTGGTTCGGTCTTGGCTTTATTAGCTATATCATTTTCATACCTTTTCTCGGCTGCTCTTCTCACACTGACATACTCGTTTCTGGTTCTCTGGTATCTCTCTCTACTTTCTGGTGTTCTGTTATTAGGGAAACTCCTCCATACCCTTTTGTTCAGCTCCTTTGCTTTCATACATTCCCTATTAAACCACGGATTCTTCCTTTGCTTCTCTGTTGTTTTTTACTGTCGGGCTGGGACAAACCTGCTTACAGCCTCCTGACATTTTTGGGTGATATAGTCCATCATGTCTTGTACTGACTTGGTTCCGAGTTCTGTGTCCCAATGTATATTCCATAGGAATTTATTCATCTCCTCATAGTTTCCCTTTCGGTATGCCAGCCCTTTGGTTCCCAGTTCTTTTTTGGGGGTGGTAATTCCTAGCTCAACCAGGTACTCAAAGCTCAATACACTATGATCACTCATTCCCAATGTGGCTTCCAACTTAACTTCCCCTTTTATCCGACTCATTTAGGGTAAATATCAGATCAAGCAAGGCTGGTTCATCCCCTCCTCTCATTCTTGTCGGTCCCTTGACGTGTTGACTTAGAAAGTTTCTTGTTGCCACATCCAGCAGCTTAGCTCTCCATGTGTCTGGGCCTCCATGTGGGTCTCTGTTCCCCCAATCTATCTTCCCATGGTTGAAGTCTCCCATGATTAGAAGTCTGGATCCGTTCCTGCTAGCCACAGAAGCTGCTCTCTCTATTATATTGATGGTGGCCAAGTTGTATCTATCATATTCCTGTCTGGGTCTTCTGTCATTCGGTGGGGGGTTATATATGACTACTATTATAATTTTCTGTCCTCCAGTTGCTATGGTGCCTGATATGCAGTCACTGAAACCTTCACAGTTCTGAATTACCATCTCTTCGAAACTCCAACCTTCTCTTAGTAGCAAAGTAGCGTCTCTCCAGTGTTGAATAGTTCATCCTTGTTTACCCTGGTCGATTCCCCTGAGGATTTTGTAGGTTGTGATCATATCTTTTGCTTAAAGATATGATCTTTGTCATATGATATGATCTTACATGATATGATCTCATGTTGCTTAAAGTAAGGTGGTGGATGAGTATTTATGACTCACATGTTGCTTAGAATAAGGGATGGATGAGAGTTTATGAATCTAATGTTGGTTACAGTAAAGCACTGGATGAGTGCTTATGGTCCGAATGTTATAGTAAAGCTAGATTCAATGTGTTTTACAACTTCATCTGTGTCGTTAAACCTTTTGAAAGTCTGAATTAATTTCTAACTTTCTATTGAAGTACACATTAAATCAGCACTTGCAAGCACATGTAAATGTCTGACTGTTTGTGTCGGTGTGTGTGTGTGTGTGTGTGTGTGTGTGTGTGTGTGTGTGTGTGTGTGTGTGTGTGTGTGTGTGTGTGTGTGTGTGTGTGTGTGTGTACTCACCTAATTGTGCTTGCGGGGGTTGACTCTTTGGCTCTTTGGTCCCGTCTCTCAACTGTCAATCAACTGGTGTACAGATTCCTGAGCCTACTGGGCTCTATCATATCTACATTTGAAACTGTGTATGGAGTCAGCCTCCACCACATCACTTCCTAATGCATTCCATTTATTAACTACTCTGACACTGAAAAAATTCTTTCTAACGTCTTTGTGGCTCACCTGGGTACTAAGTTTCCACCTGTGTCCCCTTGTTCGTGTCCCACCCGTGCTGAAGAGTTTGTCTTTGTCCACCCTGTCAATTCCCCTGAGAATTTTGTAGGTGGTTATCATGTCTCCCCTTACTCTCCTGTTTTCCAGGGATGTGAGGTTCAGCTCCTTTAGCCTTTCCTCGTAGCTCAATCCTCTCAATTCCGGGACGAGCCTGGTGGCATACCGCTGAATCTTCTCTAACTTTGCCTTGTGTTTAACTAGGTATGGACTCCAGGCTGGAGCTGCATACTCCAGGATTGGTCTTACATAAGTGGTATACAGGGTTCTGAAAGATCCCTTACACAAGTTTCTGAATGCAGTTCTTATGTTGGCCAGTCTAGCATACGCCGCTGATGATATTCTTTTGATGTGGGCCTCTGGGGACAGGTTCGGTGTGATATCAACCTCCAGATCCTTCTCTCTATTTGACTCTTGCAGGATTTCCCCTTCCAGATGATACCTTGTGTTCAGCCTCCTGCTCCCTTCGCCTAATTTCATCACCTTACACTTTCCTGAGTTGAACTTTAGCAGCCATTTTCTAGGCCATTCCTCCAGTTTATCCAGGTCATCCTGTAGTCTCTGTCAATCTTCATCCGTCTTGAGTCTTCTCATAATTTTTGCATCATCAGTAAACATCGAGAGGAATGAGTCTATACCCTCTGGAAGATCGTTCACATATATTAGAAACAGGATGGGTCCAAGTACTGAGCCCTGTGGGACTCCGCTGGTGACATCTCGCCACTCTGATGTCTCCCCCCCCCCTCACCGTTACTCGCTGTTTCCTGTTGCTTAAGTACTCCCTTATCCACTGGAGCACCTTCCCTTTTACTCCTGCCTGTTGCTCCAACTTTTTTAACAGCCTTTTATGGGGTACTGTGTCAAAGGCTTTTTGGCAATCCAGGAAAATGCAGTCGGCCCACCCTTCTCTTTCCTGCCTAATTTTCGTTGCCTGGTCATAAAATTCTATTAAACCTGTGAGGCACGATTTACCATCTCTGAACCCATGTTGGTGGTGCGTTACAAAATTATTTCCCTCCAGATGCTCTACGAGCCTTTCCTCACGATCTTCTCCAGCACCTTGCATGGTATACAAGTTAAGGAAACTGGCCTGTAATTCAGTGCCTCTTGCCTGTCACCCTTTTTGTATATTGGGACCACGTTAGCTGTCTTCCAACTTTCTGGTAAGTCTCCTGTTTCCAATGACCTGTTATACACCATAGAGAGTGGCACACTTAGTGCTTCTGCACCTTCTGTGTGTGTGTGTGTGTGTGTGTGTGTGTGTGTGTGTGTGTGTGTGTGTGTGTGTGTGTGTGTGTGTGTGTGTGTGTGTGTGTGTGTGTGTGTATGTTTGTGTGTGTGTGAAAAAAATAGTAGTTAGTAACAGTTGAGTGACAGTTGAAAGGCGGGCAGAAAGAGCAGAGCTCAACCCCTGCAAGCACAACTAGGTGAATACACACAGATTTAGTAGTACCTCTGTGAGAAACTGACCATTCCAAAACTCACCCTCCACCTTACTATTCCCTCACTCTCTCATAACACCCCTCCCCCTAGGCACAAACCTCTCAAAGTGTGACACTCACTCTCCCACCTCCCTCTCTCTAACCCTAGCTCACTCTCTCTCACGCTCACTATATATCTCTCTCACTCTTCCTCACTCTCCCCATTTCCTCTCTTGCTCTCCAATCTCTCTCTCACTCTCTCTCACGCTCACTATATATCTCTCTCACTCTTCCTCACTCTCCCCATTTCCTCTCTTGCTCTCCAATCTCTCTCTCACTCTTTCTCTTTTGCTCTCTCCTCTCTCTCTCTCTCTCTCTCTCTCTCTCTCTCTCTCTCTCTCTCTCTCTCTCTCTCTCTCTCTCTCTCTCTCTCTCTCTCTCTCTCTCTCTCTCTCTCTCTCTCTCTCTCTCTCTCTCTCTCTCTCTCTCTCTCTCTCTCTCTCTCTCTCTCTCTCTCTCTCTCTCTCTCTCTCTCTCTCTATCTATCTCTCTCTCTCTCTCTATCTCTCTCTCTCTCTCTCTTTCTCTTTCTCTCTCTCTCTCTCTCTCTCTCTCTCTCTCTCTCTCTCTCTCTCTCTCTCTCTCTCTCTCTCTCTCTCTGCCCTCCCCTACCTCTGGCTAACCCTATAACAACACAGTACGAAAGGGGACAAACATGGCAGGGAGATGCACCTAGGCAGCAGAAGCAAGGAAGAAGCGCAGGGTAAGAGGAGAAAACCAGGAAATTACAGCCCCTCAACGTAACATCCCCTAAGATCAGGGAGAACCTACAACCAGAAACCCAGTAACACCAGAGGGGAGGGCCACTCCACCATATTCCTCTGAATAGCCTCCCCCCCCCCCTACCCTGAACCCTCCCTGCCCCCACTCAAATGCTCAGCCATCTCTCCATCAATCCCTCAACCCAATACCCACCCTGCTACCCATACCCCAATCCTACCATATCTCCCATCACCCATTTCTCTTCCTGTCCCCCACACCCCTTCATCTCATACCCTCCCTGTTTCCCCCTTCTCTTGACCCCACATTCCTCACCCCAGAATTCTCTGAGACCCTATTATCCACCTCACAAATCTTCATACCTATGGAACAGCTTTCCCTTTCAGCAGAACGCTCACAAAGATGGGGACATGAGAAGGAACAGAAGAAAGTGAGTCTCAAGGTAATGTACACTAACAAAGATGGGATTACAAATTAAACAAGTGAACCTGGAGAATGGGCACTAGAAGAAACCCCAAAAATAATAGCACTCACAGAAACAAAGCTAGCGAAAACCATAACAAATTCAGTGTTTCCACAGGACTACTGTGTTGTGAGGAAAGAGAGAGATGGAAGAGGAGGTGGTGGTGTAGCTCTACTGGAAAGAAAAGGCTGGCATTTTGAGATGGTTATTCAGGGCTGTGAAGGTATCAGTAACTACATAACAGGTACCATAGGAATTGGAGGCCCAAAAATTTTAGTCATAGTCATATATAACCAAACACCAAATGACAGAAGACCCAGAAGGGAATATGATAGAAACACCATGGCCACCATTAACATAATTGGGAGAGCAGCTTCTGTCTCTAGCAGGAATGAATCTGGATTACTTATTATGAGAGACTTCAACCACAGGAAGATAGATTGGGAGAACAGAGACCCACATGGAGGACCGGACAAATGGAGAGCTAAGCTGCTGGACGTGGCAAAAAGAAACTTTCTAAGCCAACACTTCAAGGTACCGACAAAAATGCGAGGGGAAGATTAACCAGCCATGCTTGATCTGATATTTACCCTTAAATGAGTAAGATATAAGGGGAGTTAAGTTGGAAGCACCCTTGGGAATGAGTGATCACAGTGTACTGATCTTTGAGTACCTGGTAGAGATAGGGTTTATCTTCCCCAAAAAGAACTAGGAAACAGAAGGCTGGCATACCGCAAGGGGATTTATGAGGAGACAAGAAGTTTCCTAAGGGATATATATACCATGGGACACAGAACTCAGAGCTACGTCTGTACAAGACATGATAGACTATGTCACCCAAAAGTGTTAGGAGGCAGTTAACAGGTTTATCCCGGCCCAAAACGAAAATTCCAAGAATCAAAAGAATCCATGGCTTAATAGGGCATGTATGGAAGCAAAGGAACTGAATAAATGGGCATAGAGTAACTTCAGAAATAACAGAACACCAGAAAGCAGAGAGAGATACCAGAGAACCAGGAATGAGTGTGTTAGTATGAAAAGAGAAGATAAAAATTATGAAAATGATATAGCAAATAACGTAAAGACCGAACCAAAGCTTCTTCACAGTGACATCAAGAGGAAAGCAACAGTGAAAGAACTGGCGATGAAACTTAGAATGAGTGAGGACAGGTATACAGAGAATGACAAAGAGGTGTGTGAAGAACTCAACAAGAGGTTTCAGGAGGTCTTTACAACGGAAGGAAGTGAGATCACTGGGCTAGGAGAGGTGGCAGTAAACCAGGCGGTCTTGGAAGGGTTCGAAATTACAAGAGATGGGGTCAAGAGATACCTGTTGGATCTGGATGTGAGAAAGGCTGCTGGTCCAGGTGGAATGTCACCATGGGTATTGAAAGAGTGTGCAGAAAAATTTTGCTTGCCACTCTCCATAGTGTATAGTAGGTCACTGGAAACGGGAAACCTACCAGAAATATGGAAGACGGCTAATGTATTCCCCCATATACAAAACGGGTGACAGACAAGAGGCAGTGAACTACAAGCCAGTGTCCTTAACTTGTATACCATGCAAGGTGATGGTGAAGATCGTGAGAAAAAAACTTAGTAACACATCTGGAGAGAAGGGACTTCGTGACAAATCGATAGCATGGGTTCCGGGAGGGGTAAATCTTGCCTTACTGGCATAAGGGTTATCTTGAGGTTATCTTGAGATGATTTCGGGGATTAGTGTCCCCGCGGCCCGGACCTCGACCAGGCTTTCTTTTTGTTACACAGTCCAAGGAAGCAGCCCATAGCAGCTGTCTAACTCCCAGGTACCTATTTACTGCTACGTATCAGGGGCTTCAGGTTGAAAGAAACTTTCACCCATTTGGTCTCCGCCTTCATCGGGGATCGAACCCGGAACCTCAGGACTACGAATCCGAAACGCTGTCCACTCAGCTGTCAGGCGTCATGGTGCATAACTTAGAATATTAAAAGTTGTTCCATGTCAACCAAACTTTGTGGAATAGTTGTAAATGATAAAGGCTGCAACTATGTCAAGTTTCAGTATCGCAGCCTAATTAGAAAGGGAGGAAAAAGAATATAAAAAAATTTCAACGAATTTTACTCATTTTCAGAAATACTCTTGAACCACAAGCTTCAAATGAAATCATTTATATGAGACTCATCTATCACATTAGCATATAATAAAGAATTTGCCCAACCGGATTATTAAAAATATGTTTAGTTTTTCTGATACAAAGAGTCAAAGTTCCCAACAAAATATGCAAATATATTATTTTTATATCTATTTATAAAATCAATAAATGAACTTAAGAAAAAAGAGATATAGCAAATTGCAGACACATAAAATCTACATGCAACATGTAAGTTTCATGTAAATTGAATTCAAAATAAAAGAGTAGAGTCACTTTTATGTAACTTGAAAAGTAATGAAGTCAAAGGTGCTGCAACCTGAGGCTGACATCTACTAATTTCCTCCAAAATTGGCACCTTTACAGATAGGCTTACGTGCAGTCAGGTGTATTCCTTATATGCAAATTGTCCGAAAACAAAATATTATCAAATTAAAAAAAAAATTGACTAAATTTTGGGGGGGATAAAACTAATCATAATATTTTTTATTATATGCTATTGTGATAGCTGAGAGTCATAGACATGATTTCAGTTGACATTTGTGTTTGATGTTAATTTTTTATTATTTTGGAACATTGGGACATGCTACGATGCTGAGACTCTGACCAGTGGGAGCCCGTTTTATATACAGCTAGTCTAAAACGTTTGATTGAAATCGAACCAGTTTTCATTTATTGCATATTTTAAAGTTATGCCTCCTTAATAATTCTACGAGCAGGCAACAAAAGGAAGGCAGGCGGACTGCATTTTCTTGGACTGCCGGAAAGCCTTTGACACAGTACCCCATCAGAGGCTGGTACAGATGCTTGATAGACAGGCAGGAGTAACAGGCAGTGGATAAGGGAGTTCCTAAGCAATAGGAAGCAGAGAGTTACAGTGAGGGATGAGACCTCAGATTGGTGTGAAGTCACCAGTGGAGTCCCACAGGGCTCTGTACTCGGGCCTAACATGTTTTTGATATACATAAATGATCTCCCGGAGGGTATAGACTCATTCCTCTCAATGTTTGCTGACGATGCCAAAATTATGAGAAGGATTAAGAGAGAGGAGGACTGCTAGAGGGTTCAAGAAGACCTGGATAAACTGAAGGAATGGTCAAACAAATGGTTGTTAAAAATTAACACAAGCAAATGTAATGTATTGGAGATAAGTGTAGGGAGCAGGAGACCAGATACAAGGTATCATTTGGTAGTTTATATTCTTCAAGAGTCAGAGTGAGAGAGAGAGAGAGAGAGAGAGAGAGAGAGAGAGAGAGAGAGAGAGAGAGAGAGAGAGAGAGAGAGAGAGAGAGAGAGAGAGAGAGAGAGAGAGAGAGAGAGAGAGAGAGAGAGAGAGAGAGAGAGAGAGAGAGAGAGAGAAGGACTTCGGGGAAGGGGGGTAAATATCACGCCAAACCTGTCACCTGAAACCCATATCAAGGGGATAACATCAGCAGCATATGCCAGATTGGCCAACATAAGAACGGCCTTTAGAAACTTGTGTAAGGATTCATTCAGAACTTTGTATACCACATATGTCAGACCAATACTGGAGTATGCAGCTCCAGCATGGAGTCCATATATAGTCAAGCAAAATACAAAAATGGAAAAGGTTCAAAGGTTTGCCACCAGACTAGTACCCGACCTGAGAGATATGAGCAACGAGGAGAGACTACGGGAATTAAACCTCACGTCACTAGAAGACAGTTGAGTTAGGGGGACATGATTACCACATACAAGATTCTCAAAGGAATTTACAGGGTAGATAAAGACAGGCTATTAATTACAAGGGGCACACACACACTAGAGGACACAGGTGGAAACTGAGTGCTCAAATGAGCCACAGGGATATTTGAAAGAACTTTTTAAGAGTCAGAGTGGTTGACAATTGGAATGCAAGTGATGTGGTGGAGTCAGACTCCATACACAGCTTCAAGTGTAAATATGATAAAGCCCATAATCTCAGGAACCTGTACATCAGTTAATTGACAGTTATGAGGCGAGACCAAAGAGCCAGAGCTCAACCCTCGCCAGCATAACTAGGTGAGTACAACTAGGTGAACTAGGTGAGTGGATATGGATGTGAAAGACACATATGGCACAGTGGATAGCGCGCTGGACTTCTAATCCAGAGGTCAAGGGTTCGAAGCTCACTTGGGATAGTTGTTTAGCTGGACGTCGCTTTCACTCTGTAAATGACTCGAAAATGTTTATTAATAGGAATACTTCCAGTGAGCGTTTATGAAATGATTAAATTTACGCGCATTGGTCGTGGATTCAATTCCTGCTACTGGACGGAACCGCTTAGGCTACATTTCCTTTTGGTGCCTCACGACAAAGTGAGCAGCGCTCTGGAGTCGGGGTTCTTAGGGCCCGAGCTCGATCCTCAGCAGAGGCAGAAACAAATGGGCTGTTTCTTTCACTCTGATGCTACTTGTTGACCTAGCAGTAAATAGGTACCTGAGAGTTAGGCAGCTGCTACGGGCTGCTTCCTGGGAATGTGTGCGTGTGTTAGAGAGAATTATATGTAGTATCCATAATAGTGAAAATATAAACAGGGTAGAAAGGCGGGGTCCAAGAGCTAATAGCTTGCTAATGTAGACACACACACACACACACACACACACACACACACACACACACACACACACACACACACACACACACACACACACACACACACACACATTCACTTTATTATTGACTAGTTGTACCCGGCCATGCGTTGCTGTGGCTCAGCAACGCATGTGCGTTGCTGAGCCACAGCAACCTTTCCTTGTCCCCCAGTCCTCCCCACCATTCCCCCTCTCCCATCCCTCTCGTCCTCCTAACCATCCCCTACTCCACCCATCCCCCCTCGTCCTCCCCACAATTGCCCCTTCATCTGTCCCCTTGTTCTCCCCACCATCTCAAACTCCACCGTCCCCTAGTCTTCCCCCTCCATTCCCCCACTCCATAATCCCCTCATCCTCCCCCGTCATCTCCCACTTCCCTGTCCCCTCGACCTCCCTACCATTCCCCCCCCCTCCCCTGTCTCCTCTTCCTCCCCACCATCCCCCACTCCCCTGTCCTCTTGTTCTCCCCACCATTATAAATTCCTCCCTCCCCTCGTCCTCACCATCCCCAACTCCCCTGTACCCTCGTCCTCCCCACCATTACCCCCTCCCCTGTCCCCTCGTCCTCCCCCACTCACGTCCCTTCGTCCTCCCCATCATTCCCCGCTCCTTCATCTGATGCATCCCCAAATGATCTTATGTTCCCATCAGAAAATTGTGAGCATCAAATAACCTTATGTTCCCATCACTGAAAAATAAGAAGAAGAGTTTAAAAAAGAAATGAGAAAAAGGAAAAAATACAAAAATAAACTCTACTCGCAAAATGAACGGTATGGTAAACAACACAGCTCAATTCCAAGGCATTATCACACAAAATAATTAAATAAAAATGAAAATAAATCGAAATCTATGAATATTCCATTTATCAGTGCAACTGGAAACATTGAAATGGAATTGTAACATATTTAGTATAGCGTGTGTTGCTCTTACGTACAGTATATGGCGCTGTTAAAAAAATATATATATAAATGCCACACCTTTCACAGGTGTGGCATTTATACTTATACTCACGAAATGATTGGAATGGTCAACAACACAGCTCAATTCAACGCAGTGTCACTCAAAATAATTAAATCAAAATGAAAATAAATCGAAATCTATGAAAATTCAATTTATCAGTGCAATCGGAAACATTGAAATGGAATCATAACATATTCAGTATAGCGTGTGTTGCTATTACGTGCAACAGATGGCGCTGTTTTAAAAAAAAACATGTTTCTTCCTGTCACTGGAGAAGCATGTATATAGTAAGTATATAAAAATACTCGCTTATGCGAATGCAACGTTGTGTCAAAACTTCAAAGAAATCGGTAAAGAGGTTTCGAAGTTTTCCCTCACATGAAAAACACATAAAAAAAAAAGTTTTCCAAAAAGCATGTTTTTTTCCCCATCACAGACGTGACATCTACATAGTATGTATACATAAACCCGCTCGGATGCGAATGGAACGTTGTGTGAAAATTTCAAAGCAATCGGTGAAGAACTTTCGGAGATTAGCGATTTTGAAGAAACGATCATTTACATTTTTATTTATATAGATAGGGAAGATTTCCTGAGACCCGAAACTTTAAGAACAAGAGGTCATAGATTTAAACTAGCTAAATACAGATGCCGAAGAAATATTAGAAAATTCACTTTTGCAAACAGAGTAGTAGATGGTTGGAATAAATTAGGTGAGAAGTGGTGGAAGCCAAGACCGCCAGTAGTTTCAAACCGTTATATGAAAAAGAGTGCTGGGAAGACGACATACTATGAGCATAGCTCTCATCCTGTACCTACACATAGGTAATTACACATAGGTAATCACACACACACACACAGACTTACACACACATTTTGCTGACGACGCCAAAATTATGAGAAGCATTAAGACAGAGGAGGACAGCTTGAGGCTTCATGAAGACCTGGACAAGCTGCAGGAATGGTCGAACAAATGGCTGTTAGAGTTTAACCCAAGCAAATGTAATGTAATGAAGATAGGGGTAAGAAGCAGGAGACCAGATACAAGGTATCATTTGGGAGATGAAATACTTCAAGAGTCAGAGAGAGAGAAAGACCTGAGGGTTGATATCACGCCAGACCTGTCCCCTGAAGCTCATATCAAGAGGATAACATCAGCAGCATATGCCAGGTTGGCTAACATAAGAACGGCCTTTAGAAACTTGTGTAAGGAATCTTTTAGAACATTATATACCACATATGTCAGACCAATACTGGAGTATGCGGCTCCAGCATGGAGTCCATATCTAGTCAAACATAAGACTAAACTGGAAAAGGTTCAAAGGTTTGCCACCAGACTAGTACCCGAGCTGAGAGGTATGAGCTACGAGGAGAGACTACGGGAATTAAACCTCACTTCGTTGGAAGACAGAAGAGTTAGGGGGGACATGATCACCAGATTCAAGATTCTCAAGGGAATCGACAGGGTTGATAAAGACAGGCTATTTAACACAAGGGGCACACGCACTAGGGGACACAGGTGGAAACTGAGTGCCCACATGAGCCACAGAAATATTGGAAAGAACTTTTTTAGTGTCAGAGTGGTTGGCAAATGGAATGCATTAGGAAGTAATGTGGTGGAGGCTGACTCCATAGACAGTTTCAAGTGTAGATATGATAGAGCCCAATAGGCTCAGAAATCTGTACACCTGTTGATAGACGGTTGAGAGGCGGGACCAAATAGCCAGAGCTCAACCCCCGCAAGCACAACTAGGTGAGTACACACATACCTAAAACGACAATCACCAATCCTGGAGTATGCGGCCCAAGCATGGAGCCCGTACCTTGTCAAGCACAAGACGAAGATGGACAAAAAAAGTTCAGAGGTATGTCACTAGACTAGTCCCAGAACTAAGGGGCATGAGTTACGAGGAAAGGTTGCGGGGAAATGCACCTTACGACACTGGAAAATAGAAGAGAAAGGGGAGACATAATCACAACCTACAAAATCTTCAGGGGAAATTGACAGGGGAGAAAAGGATAAACTATTCAACACTGGTGGTACGCGAACAAGGGGACACAGGTGGAAACTAAGTACCTAAATGAGCCATAGGGATAGAAAGAACTTTTTCAGTGTCAGAGTAGTTAACACGTGGATTGCATTGGAAAGTGATGTGGTGGAGGCTGACTCCATACACAGTTTTAAATGTTGATATGATAGAGCCCAGTAGGCTCAGGAATCTGTACACCAGTCGATTGACGCTTGAGAGGCGGGGCCAAAGAGCCAAAGCTCAACCCCCCGCAAGCACAAATAGGTGAGTACAAATAGGTGAGTACACACACACACACACACACACACACACAGGAATTGATAGGGAATTGATAGGGTAGATAAAGACAGGCTATTTAACACAAAGGGCACCCGCACTAGGGAACACAGGTGGAAAGTGAGTGCCCAAATGAGCCACAGAGATATTAGAAAGAACTTTTTTAGTGTCAGAGTCAGAGACAAATGGAATGCATTAGGAAGAGATGTGGTGGAGGCTGACTTCATACACAGTTTCAAGTGTAGATATGAAAGAGCCCAATTGGCTCAGGAACCTGTATACCTGTTGATTGACGGTTGAGAGGCGGGACCAAAGAGCCAGAGCTCAATCCCCGCAAGCACAATTAGGTAAGTACAATTAGGTGAGTACACACACACACACACACACACACACACACACACACACACACACACACACACACAGAAGGACCCCCCCATCTTAAACCCAATAGATGCTCTACGTGCCCCAACCCCAGGTGCCCGAGGTGCCCACCTTGGGCACCCTCCCCATGATCTCCCTTCTCCCCCCCCAAGTCCTCCCTAATTCTCCATGCCCCTCCCTTCTCCCCCAGCCCCAAGCCCTCCATACTCCCCTGCCCGCCTAACCCTCCAGTATCCTCCACCATCCTGTGCCCTCCCTTCTCCCCCACTCTTCTCAGCCCTCCCTTTTTCCTCATCCCCCCTCGCCCCTCCCTATCCCACAACCTCCCCCCCAAGCCCTCCTTCCTTTTATGCCCCCCATTTCCCCTAATTACCCCAAGCCCTCTTCCCTCCCATACCACCCCAAGCCTCCCCTTCTGCCACACTCTCCAAAGCCTCCCCCTCTCATCCTCCCAAGCCTCCCCCACTCACCCACACCGCAAGCACTCTTCCCCCCCCCCCCGAAGCCCTCCCTCCTACACCACCCTCCCCGTACCAGATCCTCCCAGCCCCCGCACACCCCAGAACCCCCAGGTCCCCCCTTCATAGGCCCCCCCATCCCGGTCCCTCCCTGTTTCCCTGCTTCAGGGGAAGCAATAGGATCTGAGAAAGGACAGAAGAGAGTCAGCTTCATGGAGATGTACTCGAACATAGATGGGATCACAAGCAAGGCAAGTGAACTACGGGAAAGAACACAAGAAGTGAACCCAGATGTCATCAAACTCACAGAAACAAAACTCTCAGGCATCATAATGAATGCGGTGTCTCTTATTACTACACTGTAATAAGGAAAGAGAGGGAAGGACGGGGAGAAGGTGGAGTGGCCCTACTAATGAGAAAAGAATGGAGCTTCAAGGAGATGGACCTCGTGGGCTGCGAGGGATTCAGAGACAACATAACAGGCACCATGACATTGGGAGGACCAAAAGTAGTAGTAGCAGTGATATATAACCCTCCACCAAATGACAGAAGACCCAGGCAAGAGTATGACAACATCAACATAACTGTTAACACTATAATTCAGAAGGCAGTTTCTGCTGCTTGTAGAAATAGATCCCATCTGCTCATCATGGAGACTTCAATCACGGAAGGATAGACTGGGAGAACAAGGAACCACATGGAGGAGAGGATACATGGAGAGCCTAACTAATGGAGGTGGCGACAAGAAACTTTCTCAGCCAACATGTCAGGGAACCCACTAGGATGAGAGGAAACGATGAACCAGCGAGACTCGACCTAGTCTTCACTCTGAACGACTCCGACATAAGGGAAATCGGCTATGAGGCCCCAGTAGGAATAAGCGACCACAGTATACTGATGTTTGAGCATCTGGTTGAGGAAGGGTTACTGAACTAGAGGAGGGGTACTGAAAACAAAAAACTGCCATTCCGAAAGGAAAATTATGAGGAGTTAAGAAAATTCTTAACAGATATAACATGGGGAACAAAGCTCAGGGGAAAGACGGCCTAAGACATGATGGACTTCATCATGCACAAGTGCAAGGAAGCAGCAAACAAGTTTGTCCCAGCCCAAAAGGAAAACAATGAAATGAAGATGAGAAACCCATGGTTTAACCAGAGGTGTAGGCTAGCTAAGCAGCAAAATAAAAGGGCATGGATCTATAGGAATAACAGGACATTTATGAGCAGAGAAAGATAAAAGAGTGCCAGGAATGAATATGTCAGGATGAGAAGAGAGGTAGAAAGACAATACGAAAATGACATCGCAAGCAAGGCAAAGACTCAACCTAAATTGCTTCACAGCCACATCAGGAGAAAAAAACAGCAAAGGAACAGGTAATGAATATAAGGATAGGGGCAGAAGGATTCACTACAAACGACAAGGAAGTGTGTGAGGAGCTGAATAAGAAATTCCAGGAGGTCTTCAACTTAGAGCAAGGAGAGATTCCAGAGATAAGATAGGGAATAGTTAACCAGGAACCACTAGAAGAGTTTAAGATTACCAGTGGAGAAATAAAGAAGTCTTTACTAGAGTTGGATGTGACAAAGGCTATAGGTCCATATGGAATCACCCCTTGGATACTAAGGGAAGGAGCAGAATGACTGTGCCTACCACTCTACATAGTGTATAACAAATTACTGGCAACAGGGGAACTGCCGGAAATTTGGAAGGCAGCTAATGTAGTTCCAATATACAAGAAAGGGAATAGCCAGGAGGCACTGAACTACAGGCCAGTGACCATAACCTTCATACCATGCAAGCTGATGGAGAAGATTGTGCGAAGAAAGCTAGTGGAACATCTGTTGCGAAAGAACTTTGTAACACAGCATCAACATGGGTTCATGGATGGCAAGTCCTGCCTCACAGGGCTAATTGAATTTTACGACCAGGCAGCAAAAATTAGGGAAGAAAGAGGGTGGGCAGACTGCATATTTTTGGATTGTCAAAAAGCCTTTGATACAGTATCACATAAGAGGCTAGTGAAAAAGCTGGAGATGCAGGCTGGAGTGAAAGGGAAGGTACTCCGTTGGATAAAGGAGTACCTAAGCAACAGGAGACAACGAGTCAGTGTGAGGGGTGAGGTCTCAGATTGGCGAGACGTTACAAGTGGAGTCTCGCAAGGGTCAGTTCTTGGACCTATACTGTTTCGGATATATGTAAATGATCTCCCAGAGGGTATAGAATCGTGTCTCTCCATGTTTGCTGATGATGCAAAAATTATGAGGAGGATTGAAATAGAGGATGATAATAGGAGGCTACAGGACGACTTAGACAGATTGAATGAATGGTCCAACAAATGGCTGCTAAAGTTTAACATGAGTAAATGCAAAGTAATGAAACTAGGCGGTGGAAACTAGAGGCCAGACACAAGATACACAATAGGAGATGAAGTACTTAATGCAACGGAAAAATTGAAAGATCTATGAATTGATATCTCACCAAACCTGTCTCTTGAAGCCCACATAAAAAGAATTACGTCTGCAGCATATGCGAGGCTGGCTAACACCAGAACAGCCTTCAGGAACCTGTGTAAGGAATCATTCAGAATCTTGTACACCACATACGTAAGACCAATCCTGGAGTATGCGGCCCCAGCATGGAGCCCGTACCTTGTCAAGCACAAGACGAAGCTGGAAAAAGTTCAGGGGTATGCCCCTAGACTAGTCCCAGATCTAAGTAGCATGAGTTACGAGGAAAGGCTGCGGGAAATGCACCTTACGACACTGGAAGACAGAAGAGTGAGGGAAGACATGATCACCACCTACAAAATCCTCAGGGGGAATTGACAGAGTAGACAAGTATAAACTATTCAACACTGGCGGTACGCGAACAAGGGGACACAGGTGGAAACTGAGTATCCAAATGAGCCACAGGGACGTTTGAAAGAACTTTTTCAGTGTCAGAGTAGTTAACAGGTGGAATGCATTAGGCAGAGATATGGTGGAGGCTGACTCCATACACAGCTTTAAATGTAGATATGATAGAGCCCAGTAGGCTCAGGAATCTGTACACCAGTTGATTGATAGTTGAGAGGAGGGACCAAAGAGCCAAAGCTCACCCCCGCAAGCACAATAAGGTGAGTACACACAAACACACACACAGACACACACACACACACATACACACACACACACACGCACACATTAAGGGGGCCTTGTAGCCTGGTGGATAGCGCGCAGGACTCGTAATTCTGTGGCGCGGGTCCGATTCCCGCACCAGGCAGAAACAAATGGGCAAAGTTTCTTTCACCCTGAATGCCCCTGTTACCTATCAGTAAATAGGTACCTTGGAGTTAGTCAGCTGTCACGGGCTGCTTCCTGGGGTGTGTGTGTGTGTGTATGGTGTGGAGAAAAAAAGTAGTTAGTAAACAGTTGATTGACAGCTGAGAGGCGGGCCGAAAGAACAAAGCTCAGCCCTCGCAAACACAACTAGGTGAATACACACACACACACACACACACACACACACACACACACACACATGTAGATATGTTCAAATGTAGAGGTGTAAGAGCCCGGTAGGCTCAGGAATCTGTACATCAGTTGATTGACGGTTGAGAAGCGGGACCAAGGAGCCAGAGCTCAATCCCCGAAAGCACAACTAGGTGAGTACGCACACACACACATTCACACACTCCAGAGACTACATTACAGGCACCATGACAATGGGAGGATCATCATCAAGGGGAACTTCAATCACGGAAGGATAGACTGGGAGAACAAGAAACCACACGGAGGTGAGGAAACATGGAGAACTAAACTATTGTAGGTGGCGATAAAACGTTTTAAGCCAGCATGTCAGAGGCCGCATAAGAATGAGAGGAAACGATAATCGATAATCAGCGAGACTCGACCTAGTCTTCACTCTGAACGACTCCGACTTAAGAGAAAACGGTTTCGAGACCCCAGTACGAATAAGCGACCACAGAGTAATCACGTTTGAGTATTTGGTCGAAGAACCAAATGTACTCAAGAAAGGGACCTGAAAACAAAAAGCCAGCATTCCAAAAAGGGAAACTACTAGGAGATAAGAAAATTCCTAACAGATATAACATGGGAAATCTCAGGGGAATGACAGCCCAAGATACGATGGATTACATCACGAAGAAGATTAAATAGGCAGCAGACAAGTTTGCCCCGGTCCGAAAGGAAAAAAAACGAAATGCAGATGAGAATCCCATGTATTAATTAGAGATCTTATCTAGCAAGGCAACAGAATACAAAAGTGCGGAGAAACTATAGAAATAACAGGACACTTGAGAACAGAGAAAGATACCGGAGTAACAAAAATTAATACGTCAAGGTGAGAAGAGAGGCAGATGGGCAATACGAAAATGACATAGCAAGCAAGGCAAAGACTCAATCTAAATTGCTGCACAGCCACATCAGGAGAAAAACCAACAGTGTATGAACAGGTAATTAAATTGAGGATACAGGAAGGCAGATTCACTACAAACGACAAGGAAGTGTGCAATGTTTACCAGTTGATTGATCGCATGTTGAAAACTATGCTTTGCTCAAGAAAAAAATTGCCTGCTTTAAATACTCGCCTCCCGGGCTCGAATCCCGGACAGGCTCTGGTAATTTTCAATAGGCATATTTAATTCTAAAAAGGTGATATAAATAACGTAACTAAACTCAAATATCCACGGCCTGTTGGTCTAGTGGTATGATTCCTGCTTTGGATGCAGGAGGTCCCGGGTTCAACTCCCGGACAGGCCCTCAATATTTTCCTTCCCGAGCAAGTTAATTATACTGTAAAATTAATTCCTTATATTTTACCAACATTAAGAAATGCACTATTAAACATAGGAGACATCATAAGACATAATTTTAAGTAGCAAATCAGTATGATGCACATAATTTAAAATGTAACTAATTCTGGAATATAGTGAACGAAATTTGCAGATCCTCAACATTTACATGAAGAGATTCAGGAGAAAGCCAGGCAGGAAGTGGCGGACCAGCCGGGTTATAATGGATACGAGGGCCTCCAGGCAGCTCCAAGCAACAGCCTTGATTGATCAAGTAATCACACGACGAGCCTGGCCCCAGACCGGGTTGTGGGGCAGTAGACTTTCCAGAACCTACTTCAGGTATACTCCGAGTATACTATACGCCAGGTATACTAAGAGTATACGCCAGGTATACCGCAGGTAACCATGATCAAATCCATCTGAACACACACGAGGTTCCAAATCTCTTCATTATTAAACAAACTATTGACTCGTGAATACTTTAGTGGTTCACCTGTTGCAACGTCGACCGTGTCTACCTGCGTCGACCGTGTCTACCTGCGTCGACCGTGTCTACCTGCGTCGACCGTGTCTACCTGCGTCGACCGTGTCTACCGGCGTCGACCGTGTCTACCTGCGTCGATCGTGTCTACCTGCGTCGACCGTGTCTACCTGCGTCGACCGTATCTACCTGCGTCGACCGTGTCTACCTGCGTCAACCGTGTCTATCTGCGTCGACCGTGTCTATCTGCGTCGACCGTGTCTATCTGCGTCGACCGTGTCTACCTGCGTCGACCGTGTCTATCTGCGTCGACCGTGTCTACCTGCGTCAACCGTGTCTATCTGCGTCGACCGTGTCTATCTGCGTCGACCGTGTCTATCTGCGTCGACCGTGTCTACCTGCGTCGACCGTGTCTATCTGCGTCGACCGTGTCTACCTGCGTCAACCGTGTCTATCTGCGTCGACCGTGTCTATCTGCGTCGACCGTGTCTATCTGCGTCGACCGTGTCTATCTGCGTCGACCGTGTCTATCTGCGTCGACCGTGTCTATCTGCGTCGACCGTGTCTACCAGCGTCGACGTTGACCACGTCTACCAGCGTCAACGTTGACCACGTCTACCAGCGTCAACATTGACCACGTCTACCAGCGTCGACTTTGACCACGTCTACCAGCGTCAACATTGACCACGTCTACCAGCGTCAACGTTGACCACGTCTACCAGCGTCGACGTTGACCACGTCTACCAGCGTCAACATTGACCACGTCTACCAGCGTCAACGTTGACCACGTCTACCAGCGTCGACGTTGACCACGTCTACCAGCGTCAACGTTGACCACGTCTACCAGCGTCAACGTTGACCATGTGTACCAGCGTCGAAGTTGACCATGTCTATCAGCGTCGACGTTGACCATGTGTACCAGCGTCGACGTTGACCACGTCTACCAGCGTCGACGTTGACCACGACTACCAGCGTCGACGTTGACCACGTCTACCAGCGTCAACGTTGACCACGTCTACCAGCGTCAACAATGACCACGTCTACCAGCGTCGACTTTGACCACGTCTACCAGCGTCAACATTGACCACGTCTACCAGCGTCAACGTTGACCACGTCTACCAGTGTCGACGTTGACCACGTCTACCAGAGTCAACATTGACCACGTCTACCAGCGTCAACGTTGACCACGTCTACCAGCGCCGACGTTGACCACGTCTACCAGCGTCAACGTTGACCACGTCTACCAGCGTCAACGTTGACCATGTGTACCAGCGTCGACGTTGACCATGTCTATCAGCGTCGACGTTGACCATGTGTACCAGCGTCGACGTTGACCACGTCTACCAGCGTCGACGTTGACCACGACTACCAGCGTCGACGTTGACCACGTCTACCAGCGTCAACGTTGACCACGTCTACCAGCGTCAACATTGACCACGTCTACCAGCGTCAACGTTGACCACGTCTACCAGCGTCGACGTTGACCACGTCTACCAGCGTCAACATTGACCACGTCTACCAGCGTCAACGTTGACCACGTCTACCAGCGCCGACGTTGACCACGTCTACCAGCGTCAACGTTGACCACGTCTACCAGCGTCAACGTTGACCATGTGTACCAGCGTCGACGTTGACCATGTCTATCAGCGTCGACGTTGACCATGTGTACCAGCGCCGACGTTGATCACGTCTACCAGCGTCAACGTTGACCACGTCTACCAGCGTCAACGTTGACCATGTGTACCAGCGTCGACGTTGACCATGTGTACCAGCGTCGACGTTGACCATGTGTACCAGCGTCGACGTTGACCATGTGTACCAGCGTCGACGTTGACCATGTGTACCAGCGTCGACGTTGACCATGTGTACCAGCGTCGACGTTGACCATGTGTACCAGCGTCGACGTTGACCATGTGTATCAGCGTCGACGTTGACCATGTCTACCAGCGCCAACGTTGACCATGTCTACCAGCGTCGACGTTGACCATGTGTACCTATCTGTGTGTCATCATTACACTTCCGAGTAATGATGACACACAGGGTGGCGGCGTAGACTCTCACAAGGACCATAGACAGCACGTGGTTACATGCGAGTAATGATGACACACAGGGTGGCGGCGTCGACTCTCACAAGGACCTTAGACAGCACATGGTTACATGTGAGTAATGATGACACACAGGGTGGCGGCGTTGACTCTCACAAGGACCTTAGACAGCACATGGTTACATGTGAGTAATGATGACACACAGGGTGGCGGCGTCGACTCTCACAAGGACCATAGACAGCACATGGTTACATGTGAGTAATGATGACACACAGGGTGGCGGCGTCGACTCTCACAAGGACCTTAGACAGCACGTGGTTACATGCGAGTAATGATGACACACAGGGTGGCGGCGTCGACTCTCACAAGGACCATAGACAGCACATGGTTACATGTGAGTAATGATGACACACAGGGTGGCGGCGTCGACTCTCACAAGGACCATAGACAGCACAAGGTTACATGTGAGTAATGATGACACACAGGGTGGCGGCGTAGACTCTCACAAGGACCTTAGACAGCACATGGTTACATGTGAGTAATGATGACACACAGGGTGGCGGCGTCGACTCTCACAAGGACCTTAGACAGCACGTGGTTACATGCGAGAAATGATGACACACAGGGTGGCGGCGTAGACTCTCACAAGGACCTTAGACAGCACGTGGTTACATGTGAGTAATGATGACACACAGGGTGGCGGCGTCGACTCTCACAAGGACCTTAGACAGCACGTGGTTACATGCGAGTAATGATGACACACAGGGTGGCGGCGTAGACTCTCACAAGGACCTTAGACAGCACGTGGTTACATGTGAGTAATGATGACACACAGGGTGGCGGCGTTGACTCTCACAAGGACCTTAGACAGCACGTGGTTACATGCGAGTAATGATGACACACAGGGTGGCGGCGTAGACTCTCACAAGGACCATAGACAGCACGTGGTTACATGCGAGTAATGATGACACACAGGGTGGCGGCGTAGACTCTCACAAGGACCTTAGACAGCACGTGGTTACATGTGAGTAATGATGACACACAGGGTGGCGGCGTAGACTCTCACAAGGACCTTAGACAGCACGTGGTTACATGCGAGTAATGACAACACACAGGGTGGCGGCGTCGACTCTCACAAGGACCTTAGACAGCACGTGGTTACATGCGAGTAATGATGACACACAGGGTGGCGGCGTAGACTCTCACAAGGACCTTAGACAGCACGTGGTTACATGCGAGTAATGACAACACACAGGGTGGCGGCGTCGACTCTCACAAGGACCTTAGACAGCACGTGGTTACATGTGAGTAATGACAACACACAGGGTGGCGGCGTCGACTCTCACAAGGACCTTAGACAGCACGTGGTTACATGTGAGTAATGACAACACACAGGGTGGCGGCGTCGACTCTCACAAGGACCTTAGACAGCACGTGGTTACATGTGAGTAATGACAACACACAGGGTGGCGGCGTCGACTCTCACAAGGACCTTAGACAGCACGTGGTTACATGTGAGTAATGACAACACACAGGGTGGCGGCGTCGACTCTCACAAGGACCTTAGACAGCACGTGGTTACATGCGAGTAATGATGACACACAGGGTGGCGGCGTCGACTCTCACAAGGACCTTAGACAGCACGTGGTTACATGTGAGTAATGATGACACACAGGGTGGCGGCGTAGACTCTCACAAGGACCATAGACAGCACGTGGTTACATGTGAGTAATGATGACACACAGGGTGGCGGCGTCGACTCTCACAAGGACCTTAGACAGCACATGGTTACATGCGAGTAATGATGACACACAGGATGGCGGCGTCGACTCTCACAAGGACCTTAGACAGCACGTGGTTACATGCGAGTAATGATGACACACAGGGTGGCGGCGTAGACTCTCACAAGGACCTTAGACAGCACGTGGTTACATGCGAGTAATGATGACACACAGGGTGGCGGCGTAGACTCTCACAAGGACCTTAGACAGCACGTAGTTACAAGGGAGACATGCAGGGATAAAGCAGGTGGTTGGTGCGACGTATCATACAGCACGGGGTCGCCCGTAGCGTTAACACAGCTGGGAGGCCAGTGAGGGTTCACACACACAAGGGGGGAATTGGCCCGCGCTGAGCACTGGGTGGCGGTGCACGGTGTTGGTGACACACTGTGTTGGTGGTACACGGTGTTGGTGACACACGGTGTTGGTGGCACACGGTGTTGGTGGCACACGGTGTTGGTGGCACACGGTGTTGGTGGCACACGGTGTTGGTGGCACACGGTGTTGGTGACACACGGTGTTGGTGGCACACGGTGTTGGTGGCACACGGTGTTGGTGACACACGGTGTTGGTGGCACACGGTGTTGGTGGCACACGGTGTTGGTGACACACGGTGTTGGTGGCACACGGTATTGGTGGCACACGGTGTTGGTGGCACACGGTGTTGGTGGCACACGGTGTTGGTGGCACACGGTGTTGGTGGCACAGGGTAGTGGTGGCACACGGTGTTGGTGGCACACAGTGGTGGTGGCACACGGTGTTGGTGGCACACGGTGTTGGTGACACACGGTGTTGGTGGCACACGGTGTTGGTGGCACACGGTGTTGGTGGCACACGGTGTTGGTGGCACACGGTGTTGGTGGCACACGGTGTTGGTGGCACACGGTGTTGGTGACACACGGTGTTGGTGGCACACGGTGGTGGTGGCACACGGTGTTGGTGGCACACGGTGGTGGTGGCACACGGTGTTGGTGGCACACGGTGTTGGTGGCACACGATGTTGGTGGCACACGGTGTTGGTGGCACACGGTGGTGGTGGCACACGGTGTTGGTGGCACACGGTGGTGGTGGCACACGGTGTTGGTGGCACACGGTGGTGGTGGCACACGGTGTTGGTGGCACACGGTGTTGGTGGCACACGGTGTTGGTGGCACACAGTGTTGGTGGCACACGGTGTTGGTGGCACCCGGTGGTGGTGGCACACGGTGTTGGTGGCACACGGTGTTGGTGGCACACGGTGTTGGTGGCACACGATGTTGGTGGCACACGGTGTTGGTGGCACACGGTGTTGGTGACACACGGTGTTGGTGGCACACGGTGTTGGTGGCACACGGTGTTGGTGGCACACGGTGGTGGTGACACACGGTGTTGGTGGCACACGGTGTTGGTGGCACACGGTGTTGGTGACACACGGTGTTGGTGGCACACGGTGTTGGTGGCACACGGTGTTGGTGGCGCACGGTGTTGGTGGCACACGGTGTTTGTGGCACACGGTGTTGGTGGCACACGGTGTTGGTGGCACACAGTGTTGGTGGCACACGGTGATGGTGGCACACGGTGTTGGTGGCACACGGTGTTGGTGGCACACGGTGTTGGTGGCACACGATGTTGGTGGCACACGGTGTTGGTGGCACACGGTGTTGGTGGCACACGGTGTTGGTGGCACACGGTGTTGGTGACACACGGTGTTGGTGGCACACGGTGTTGGTGGCACACTGTGTTGGTGGCACACGGTGTTGGTGACACACGGTGGTGGTGACACACGGTGTTGGTGACACACGGTGGTGGTGGCACACGGTGTTGGTGACACACGGTGTTGGTGGCACACGGTGTTGGTGGCACACGGTGGTGGTGGCACACGGTGTTGGTGGCACACGGTGTTGGTGGCACACGGTGTTTCACGGTGTTGAAAGAAGAGAGATCAGCAGCGAACAGTTGCAAGTATTAAAACACGCAAGTAGTGTACCCCCGCGGGATCATTTGAGGTCATTCAGATTGTGATATAATTTATCAAACTAACAGAAGAAAGTCTAAGTATCATAACTTGCGGATTATGTATAATTGCTGGTTTTTAGAAACGAAGACGTTAGAGGGAGAGTACAAGGAGATCTAGATGCGCTCAAGCGGTGTGTGTGATATTTAATTCAGAAGTGATGGTAGTGGTGTAACTACCTGGTGATGGTAGTGGTGTAGCTACCTGGTGATGGTAGTGGTGTAGCTACCAGGTGATGGTAGTGGTGTAGCTACCTGGTGATGGTAATGGTGTAACTACCTGGTGATGGTAGTGGTGTAGCTACCAGGTGATGGTAGTGGTGTAACTACCTGGTGATGGTAGTGGTGTAGCTACCTGGTGATGGTAGTGGTGTAGCTACCAGGTGATGGTAGTGGTGTAGCTACCTGGTGATGGTAGTGGTGTAACTACCTGGTGATGGTAATGGTGTAACTACCTGGTGATGGTAGTGGTGTAGCTACCAGGTGATGGTAGTGGTGTAACAACCTGGTGATGGTAGTGGTGTAGCTACCTGGTGATGGTAGTGGTGTAGCTACCAGGTGATGGTAGTGGTGTAGCTACCTGGTGATGGTAGTGGTGTAGCTACCTGGTGATGGTAGTGGTGTAGCTACCTGGTGATGGTAGTAGTGTAGCCAACTGGTGATGGTAGTGGTGTAGACAACAGGTGATGGTAGTGGTGTAGCTACCTGGTGATGGTATTGGTGTAGCGACCTGGTTATGGTAGTGGTGTAGCTACCTGATGATGGTAGTGGTGTGGCTACCTGGTGATTGTAGTGGTGTAGCGACCTGGTGATGGTAGTGGTGTTGTTACCTGGTGATGGTAGTGGTGTAGCTACCTGGTGATTGTAGTGGTGTTACTACATGGTGATGGTAGTGTTGTAGCTACCTGCTGATGGTAGTAGTGTAGCCACCTGGTGATGGTAGTGGTGTAGCCACCTGGTGATGGTAGTGTTGTAGCTACCTGGTGATGGTAGTGGTGTAGCCACTTGGTGATGGTAGTGGTGTAGCCACCTGGTGATGGTAGTGGTGTAGCTACCTGGTGATGGTAGTGGTGTAGCCACCTGGTGATGGTAGTGGTGTAGCCACCTGGTGATGGTAGTGGTGTAGCTACCTGGTGATGGTAGTGGTGTAGCTACCTGGTGATGGTAGTAGTGTAGCTACCTGGTGATGGTAGTGGTGTAGCTACATGGTGATGGTAGAGGTGTAGCTACCTGGTGATGGTAGTGGTGTAGCTACCTGGTGATGGTAGTAGTGTAGCTACCTGGTGATGGTAGTGGTGTAGCTACATGGTGATGGTAGAGGTGTAGCTACCTGGTGAAGGTAGTGGTGTAGCTACCTGGTGATGGTAGTAGTGTAGCTACCTGGTGATGGTAGTGGTGTAGCTACATGGTGATGGTAGAGGTGTAGTTACCTTCTGATGGTAGTGGTGTAGCCTCCTGGTGAATGTCAACTATCACGACAACATCGTCACCACACACTATATAAGACTGTCGGTCATTGCTACAACAATGTCACTACACTATATAAGACTGTTGATTATCACCTCAACAACGTCACAATACACTATATGCCACTCTCGCCCATCACCACAACTGGGTCAATACTCACTATAAGACTGTCGAGCATCACCACAACAAGGTCACTACACCACAGAAGACTGTCGGTCATTAACGCAACAATGTCACCACACACTGTATATGACTGTCAACAATCACCACAATAATGTCACTACACACTATATATGACTGTCAATCATCACCACAACAACGTCACTACACTGCACATGACTGTCGACCTTTACCACAACAAATTCACTACACACTATAAGACTGTCGACCATCACCTCACACTGTACAAAACTGTCGACCATAACCACAGCAACATCACCACACACACTATATAAGACTGTCGAGCACAACAACGTCACCACACTATATAAGACTGCCAACAATCACCACAATAACTTCACTACACTATACAAGACTGTCGACCATCACCATATCAACGTCACTACACTATACGAGACTGTCGACCATCACCTCAACAACGTCACTACACTATACAGGACTGTTGACTATCACCGCAACAAGGTCACTTCACTTTACTAGACTGACAACCATCACCATGTTACGGCCACTTAGGACCAGTAACCGGGTTCTTGATGTTAATCCTTTTTTTCTGTATTCGTCCCCAAGTTAGTAGTAAGCTTTCAAGAAACAGGCTGTATCAAGCAGTAGAGCAATGCATATATAAGGGGGGGGGGGGTTAAGAGAGACACAATTCCCTACACCAATATATTTACACCTTCACCATTATATATATTAAATTAAACTGTTACTATCCGAATGAACAACTGCCTCTTCACTCAGGGCACAACACAATGACGGTGTTCATAAAACCCAGTAATCCCACGACTCAGATACACGTTGTCCACTGACAAATGTTAGCGAGATCACCTTCTACATGGGCCAGTCCACCCTGTTAGGGTTCACCCCCTTCCAACCTGTGGTTAGGGTTGCTCCCACGGGGAGCACTGCACTTCACGTCGACTGCACCTCACGTCGCTGGAAGACAGAAGAGCTAGGGAAGACATGATCACCACATACAAAATTCTTAGGGGAATTGACAGGGTGGACAAGGATGGATTATTTAACACAGGTGGCACACGCACAAGGGGACACAGGTGGAAGCTGAGTACCCAAATGAGTTACAGAGACATTAGAAAGAACTTTTTCAGTGTCAGAGTAGTTAGTAAATGGAATGCACTAGGAAGTGATGTGGTGGAAGCTGACTCCATACACAGTTTCAAATGTAGATATGACAGAGCCCAGTAGGCTCAGGAATCTGTACACCAGTTGATTGACGGTTGAGAGGCGGGACCATAGAGCCAGAGCTCAACCCCCGCAAACACAACTAGGTGAGTACAACGAGGTGAGTACGGGTCTTAGCCCCTCAGTTCCTGGCGCCACTGTCCGCCCCGGGGCTCCCCCAGTCGACCAAGAGCTGGCCTTATACACCCCTGGCGAGTGAGGAGGTTCAAGCCTCCTATAACTCACCTGAACCTGCCCGTCCTGACACTGGGAGGTTCTATCTTGGATATCTGGTCTACTCAGGTCGCCAGCTGGGTGTTTATAATCGTGTCCCAGCAACACGTCAGTGGTCTTAGTGGTTATCTTAATCAAGGATGAAATATCACATGCAGTACAAGGTGTCACTAATGGTCTCATAAATATATACATATAGCCCTAGAGAATGGAGGCTCACTTAAACTCATCAGTTAGTTTAAAAGTTTACTGAAGAAAAAGCATATATACACATATAATTTGCATAAAGAAATTGGTTATAATCGGAATCATCCGCTGGTGGCAAAACTCTTCTTGATAAGCCTCTGGCAACACGATCAGCTGACTGGGTCCACACCTCGAGCTGCGGGCACACACCTCGCGCCTCTGGCAGCACAATCAGCTGACAGCCCCAGCTGTCAGAAACGTCGTGACTCTCCCACGCCTCTAGCAATGCGATCAGCTGGACGTTTCTGAGTTCGTTGCTGGCTCTTTGCACACCAGCTACCACCTCCAGGATCACTAACATCCCCACCTTAATGCTCACACACACCAACTCATGCCTAAATAAGCTCTGGGCTCCTAGCCTAATATCCTGTCACTTAGACAATAAAATGATGAGCAGAAATGTCCACAACATATAAAATGCCCTAGCTCGCCTAGATCAAAAGGGGTAAAGGGAGGGACAATTATCTACCTTATATCATTCCAACCAAGAAGCCGAGTCTTCCTCTGTTGAGGGATGCTGAGGTTCCTGATCCTGGCTTCTGGTCTCCTGATGAACAGTTCCCACACACAGGTCCCTCCGTCGTCCTCGTGGTAACGTGTCTTCGCCGTGCTCACTCACAACAGGTACTTCCTTAATCCTCCTCTTGTCCGAGGTACTGGAGACAGGTACCTCCGTCGTCGTCCTTCACTCTTCCTGGCACTGCCGACACCTCGCAGTCCAGCACAGCTTCCCCTAACCTCACTGCCAGTAGATTTGGCCCGGCCGTAGCTTCTTGCTTGATGTGGAATACTGGTCCCCTTGGGCGTCCCAGACGTCACCAGCCCAACGTTCCCTCTGCTGCAGACTCTTGATAGAGCTCTTGGCACTCTATTCTGGTCCGTCCTTGCTTCTGGGCACTCCACGGAAGTTGGATGGCTTCTCAGACTGTCTGCAGAATCGAAGCGAAGCTTAAATCTACTGGAAAGGGCTCCCTAGATCCGAAGCTCACTCGAGCACGTCCTCACTCTATGGCGGCTCGTGACCTACTCTTCCCGCCCAGGTGCCAGCCGCCCTGAGAATCCTCCGCCTCGTGACGTCACACCGCCCGAGGGCTCTCGTCATTGGTCACTTCCGGCACGTGACCTCACCTGGCCAATCAGGTGCCGGGAGGCGTCACGACGTCTTGGCGGGAAACAGGATGGCTCGACACTGTCTTGTGCCACAAAAGACGTAAGACCCTTGCATTATCAAACTTAGCTGGCCATTTTACAGCCAGCTTATTCACGCTCCACACTTTCCCACACATGAAAATGTTCCCTGAACATCAGAGAATACTTAGGCTACAAAGATATGACTCTTCTAAGCTGGGAAGGAAGAAATATAGGGGTGGGACACCGTCTCGTTTATTAAATTAAACTGTTACTATCCATATGAACAACTGCCTCTTCACTCAGGGCACAACACAATGACAGTGTTCATAAAACCCAGTAATCCCACGTCTCAGGTACACGTTGTCCACTGGCAAACGTTAGCGAGATCACCTTCTACATGGGCCAGTCCACTCACACAGTATCACTGTGTTAATTGTTATGATCCCAGGTAGCTGAAAAACGAGTCTACCTTGAGAGTTATTCTGCAAGACCTGACCTAAATAAGAGGTCAAAGAAATATAGACATGAAGATACATACATAAAAGAATTGGTTAAATTTGACAACCAGTTTAAGAGTATGGGCAGTGATCAAAATGTAAGTAAACAACTGGTCATGAGATGTGGAGAGTTTGCTGAGAGTGTGAGGCTCGCTTCTGGAGGGGTTTGACCCCACTTGAGCACCAGACATCGTGAGGGGAAGCCGTGCTCTGTGTGAGCTCCTGTTAGAGAAGATCCCCTAGTTGACATACCTTCAACAGGAAGGAAGTGTGCAGACGTTTCAGCTGTGGAATCAAGTTGGGAACGTTGTGGTCTCAATTCCTGATAGGCCTTCCTTCCTTCATTACACACAGAAATCACAATTTCTGTTCATTGTTCAATGATTTGTTCATTGATGAATGATCAATGATTTGTTCATTGATGAATGATCAATGATTTGTTCATTGATGAATGATCAATGATTTGTTCATTGATGAATGATCAATGATTTGTTCATTGATGAATGATCAATGATTTGTTCATTGATGAATGATCAATGATTTGTTCATTGATGAATGATCAATGATTTGTTCATTGATGAATGATCAATGATTTGTTCATTGATGAATGATCAATGATTTGTTCATTGATGAATGATCAATGATTTGTTCATTGATGAATGATCAATGATTTGTTCATTGATGAATGATCAATGATTTGTTCATTGATGAATGATCAATGATTTGTTCATTGATGAATGATCAATGATTTGTTCATTGATGAATGATCAATGATTTGTTCATTGATGAATGATCAATGATTTGTTCATTGATGAATGATCAATGATTTGTTCATTGATGAATGATCAATGATTTGTTCATTGATGAATGATCAATGATTTGTTCATTGATGAATGATCAATGATTTGTTCATTGATGAATGATCAATGATTTGTTCATTGATGAATGATCAATGATTTGTTCATTGATGAATGATCAATGATTTGTTCATTGAAGCATCACGTTATTGTGGTTTCTATGTGTAATGAAGGAAGGGCGAAGACGTATAACGGCCTATTGACACAGCTCGAGTGAATGGGGAGAGTTGTGAAAACCCTGGTTTGTGTCTCGCAGAAGCTGCAGGATCCAGTAAGTTCAGTAGAATTTCGGTTTCAACTCTTTTTCCATGTCATAGATCAGTCGATTAGGGCAGCGTCTGGGATGCTCACAGACGTAGGTTCAAATCCTCGTCACGGCCCTTGTGGATTTGTTCGTCCTGAAATATTTTCGTTTGGCAACTTGTGAGCGCTCTGTCAAGCATCGGCCAGGAAGCGCCCTGGACTAGACAATTTTGTGATTTGTCCTGAGGAAGAAGTTGATGGGAGTACTCTGAGGCTAGAGAAGAAGTTGATGAATGGAACATCAAGCCTGTTAGTGTAGATGTTGTACTCTGTGGAAGAGCAAGCCCCATAGTGAGGAATTGGGGCTTGTCTCACATGTTTCTGTGGAAACGGTAGTGGAGTACCACTGGAGTCCAAGGAGAACTTCATGGTGCAACAGCCTGGAAGAGCTGCAGAGGATCCTTGTAGATGAACCTGGAAGAACCTGATGATGTCAGGGTAGTGAACTCCCAGATGTGGGAAGGAAGTTCTAGTTGACTACTTGTAGGAAGTTGGTAGAGTGCTTGAGTGCTTGACAGCTATAGGCTGGATTACCTACAGATATATATATATATATATATATATATATATATATATATATATATATATATATATATATATATATATATATATATATATATATATATATATATATAATGTTCTAGGACTGATAGGGTAATTGGTTATTATTTACTTATGATGAAGTTTATAGAGTTACAACTGTGGGCTGAATTACCTGCAGAGATATTTATATGTTCTAGGGCTAATAGTGCCGTATTTATCTTGTAAGATTTATCCACTTGGTGAGGTGGATAGTGTAAGCGGCGAGCCAGAAGTTGGGCGACCACTTGGTATAAGTGACTGATAGAGTTCTGATGGATTTGATTTGCAACCAGGTTATAATATCATAAAGTGTAGAGGTTTAGAGTCCCTTGTATTATATGTGAATGCTTTGTATATGTTCTGTTTTGTTATTAAATCTGTGTAGTTAACAGCTGTTTGCCCTTGTCCTAGTGAGGCTTCCCAGAAAGTCGAAAAGAGAGAGAGAGAGAGAGAGAGAGAGAGAGAGAGAGAGAGAGAGAGAGAGAGAGAGAGAGAGAGAGAGAGAGAGAGAGAGAGAGAGAGTGAAAGAACCAAGAACCATAGCTGTCGACAGGGGAGTACAGAGTAATATTTCAGAATAGGGGATTGAGGAGATCATAGCAAATAAGGAGAGAGTGGGGAGTCACAGCAGCTTGAGTGGGTGTGTGCATATGACAACGAGGTCAGTATTGGAGCCGCAATCCCTTAAACGTTTGACATTGAACCCCTCTCCAAGTGCCCAGGGTGATCTCCTTGTCAAAATAAGCACTCTCCGAGTTTTGGGTTGGGTTGTCCATAAGGAAGGACGACCAACAACAACATCCTAATAGAATACACCCCACCTTCACTCTCCAGGTACTCACTCACAGAGGGCTTCAGCAACACGCTGACAGAGGTCCCAAACTAATGCAAGCAGGGGTAGTTATTACCCTGACTGAAGCCTCTAGCAGCTTGCTAGCAGCACTTCACAATAGATACATCACTGTTTTCATTAACTTTTACAAGACAATCCCGGGTACGTCGAGCTTCAGAAACACTGTATATATCAGCAGCTATCACCAAGCTAAGAGTTCGTTGACTGCCCAAGGTGAACTACCTACTCAGCTCAATTGCCTCCATATGTCACTTCTCTGGACATAAACACGCCATTAGCCAGATGGACAGTACACTGGATAACCATAAGATAACACTCATTCACCGGGGAATTGATATTATGCCTTGTAGCCACAACCTAGATGGTGCTGATCTTGATACTCCACCCACCAGAGATCATCAACCTCTCCTTCTGATTGAGGCAGGAAACCCGAGCCATTCGCTGATACCAGGTCACCACCAACAGTTGGCATTGTCTACATAGCGCCCAATACTAGGGGAGTTGGAGTGCAGACTCATAGATGTCGCTTAAATTGCCACTCCACACTCCGACGATGTTGTCAAAACCGTAACACACCACAACAACGTCACTACACTTTTCATGACTTTCGACTTTCAACACAAGAACATCGCTACACTATACAAAACTGTCAACTATCACCACAACAAAGTCACTACACTATTCAAGAATGTCGACCATCACCACAACAATATCACTACAGAATTCAAGACTGTCGACCATCACCACAACGTCTCTTTACTATACAAGACTGTTGACCATCGCCACAACAAGGTCACTACACTGTACAAGTCTGCCGACCATTACCACAACAACGTCACCGCACTACACAAGACTGTCGACCATTACCACAACAACGTCTCTTTACTATACAGGACTGTCCACCATCACCACAACAATGTCACTACACTGTACAAGACTGTCGGTTATCACCTGAACAACGTCACTACAAACTGTAGAAAACTGTCGACCATCACGACAACAAAGTCACAACACCTTATACAAGACTGTCGACCATCACCTCTACAACGTCACCACACACTGCACAAAACTGTCGATCATCTCCACAACAACGTCACTACACTATAAAAGACTGTCTGTTGACCATCACCACAACAAAGTCACCACACACAATATAAGAAATTCGGATATCATAACAACAACTTCACCACACACTATATAAGACAGTCGACTATCACCACAACAACGTTACCACACTATACAAGACTGTCGATCATCACCACAACAAAGTCACTATACTATACGAGACTGTCGACAATCACCACATCAACGTCACTATACACTATAAAGGACTGTCAATCATCACCACAACAAGGTCCCAACACTATACAACACAGTAGATCAACACAACAACGTCACCACAAACTAAACAAGACTTTCGACCATCAACACAACAACGTCACTACACTTTACAAGTCTTTCGGCCTTCACCACAAGAACGTGACTACACTACACAAGACTGCTGACCATCACCACAACAAAGAAACTACACTATACACGAATGTCGACCATCACCACAACAAGGTCACTACAATATACATGACTGTCGACCATCATCGCAAAACGTCCCTTCACTATACAGGACAGTCGACCATCACCACAACAACGTCACTTCACTATTCAAGACTACCTACCATTACAACAACAAAGTCACAATACAATACGAGACTCTCGAACATCATCACAAAACGTCACTTCACTATACAACACTGTCGAAAATCACCACAACAACGTCACTACAAAATTTAAGACTGTCAACCATCACCACAACAACGTCACTACAGTGTACAAGATTGTTGATCATAACCACAACAAAGTCATTACACTATAAAAGACTGTCGACCATCAAAACAACAACGTCACCAAACACTAAAAAGACTGCCTGCCATCACCACAACAACGTCACCACACACTATACAAGACTGTCGACTATCACCACAACAACGTCACCACACGCTATACAAGACTGTCGACTATCAGCACAACAACGTCACCACACTATATAAGACTGTCGACCATCACCAGAACAACGTCTCCACACACTATATAAGACTGTCCACCATCACCAGAACAACGTCTCCACACACTATATAAGACTGTCCACCATCACCACAACAACGTAACTATACTATACAAAACTGTCGACAATCACCACATCAACATCACTGCATACTATAAAGGATTGTCGATCATCACCACAAGAAGGTCACAACACTATACAAGACTGGAGATCAACACAACAACGTCACCACACACTATACAAGACTGCTGACCATCACCATATCAAAGTAACTACACTATACACGACTGTCGACCATCACCACAACAACGTCACTAAACACATTATATAAAACTTTCGACCATCGCCGCAACAACGTCACCACATTCTATACAACACTGTCGACCATAACCGGTACAAGTCACTGTCTCATGACTCAGGGACAACAGTGACACAAGACACAGAGCATCATTAACCTCTACACGTCACTCTCTCATGACTCAAGGACAACAGTGACACAGAAGACAGAGCATCACTAACCTCTACACGTCACTCTCTCATGACTCAGGGACAACAGTGACACAGAAGACAGAGCATCACTAACCTCTACACGTCACTGTCTCATGACTCAGGGACAACAGTGACACAAGACGCAGAGCATCACTAACCTCTACACGTCACTGTCTCATGACTCAGGGACAACAGTGACACAGAAGACAGAGCATCACTAACCTCTACACGTCACTGTCTCATGACTCAGGGACAACAGTGACACAGAAGACAGAGCATCACTAACCTCTACACGTCACTCTCTCATGACTCAAGGACAACAGTGACACAGAAGACAGAGCATCACTAACCTCTACACGTCACTCTCTCATGACTCAAGGACAACAGTGACACAGAAGACAGAGCATCACTAACCTCTACACGTCACTGTCTCATGACTCAGGGACAACAGTGACACAAGACACAGAGCATCACTAACCTCTACACGTCACTGTCTCATGACTCAGGGACAACAGTGACACAGAAGACAGAGCATCACTAACCTCTACACGTCACTCTCTCATGACTCAGGGACAACAGTGACACAGAAGACAGAGCATCATTAACCTCTACACGTCACTGTCTCATGACTCAGGGACAACAGTGACACTGGAGACAGAGCATCATTAACCTCTACTCGTCACTGTCTCATGACTCAGGGACAACAGTGACACAAGACACAGAGCATCATTAACTGCTTCACGTCTCTAATCAGCTCAAAACCCTAGCTAGAGGACAATTCCAAACTAACTATAATTAGAGCATCTGAGATATATATATATATAAGTATGCTGGCAGTGTTGTGTCAACTGTTAGTGTTGTGTTGTGTCGTGTTCCCTTCTCGTTTATTGACTTACTGCACCAAGATAAGTATGAGTAAGTTACAAGGCTTCTTCCGCCCCTTCCTTGCATGCTTTACCTGCGGGAAGTTAGAAGTGTCTGGGGGCAAAGGTCGCAGTAAACACAAGAAGAAGACCCGTCGGGGTCAGGTGACCGAGGACAGATCTTATGACTGGCCTAACGAGGGCTGGGAAGATAGACAAGATGTGGGCCGCTGGATATTCCGCGGAGACCGGGCCGCCTTCACCAAACGACGCCAACAAACAGAGGAAATGTTGAAGGCTGCCAAGATCTTTGACTCACAACACAGAAAAGTTATTTTTTCCACCAGATTCTTAGGTTTACTCCGACTCTTTGATACCGCAGAGGCCTCGCTTCTTACAGGTCCGCGTTCGATCCCCGGCGTTCCGCTCCTCACCAAACGATGTTCTGATATTCAAAAAGTCTTAAAAGATGAGAACATTTTTGTTCCCTTACATATTAAGAAAAAGGTTTACGAAAGATACTTGGATTCTTCAGTCCAACAACTTGGGCTCGTCGATAGCGCAGAGGCCTCGCTTCTCACAGGTGTTTGTTCGACCTCCGACAGTCGAAGTGGTTGGGCACGATCCCTTCTCTCCATCCAATGTCAGTGCCATATCATTAAGTTTCTTTCAATTACCATTCTAGTATACTGGCTTAGGGCTTTAGCCTCGTGCTGACCAAACTAACCTTGTTTATTGAGTCAGCCAATGACTTATGGCTTATCTTTATATAACGATTTTGTCTAAAATATTCACCACAGTTAATATAGATATTTTATGTTATTTATGTAACCCAGAACATATCTGTTTAGTTTTTCAATACAACTGCATGAACATGAAAAAGTGCATCAGGGTGAAAGAAACTCTGTCCATTTTGTTTCTGCCATCACAGGGGATCGATACCGGACCCTATGATTACGAGTCCATAGCGTTGTCCACTCAGCTATCAGGCCACCGGAGGGACGTGAGTGTGTGTGTGTGTATTCACCAATTTTTATTCCCCTAGTTGTACTTACGGGGGTTGATCACTGCTTTTTCGGCCCTAACCCCTTGATGAATGCGTGTACTTACCTATTTGTGCTTGCGAGGATTGAGCTCTGGCTCTTTGGTTCCGCCTCTCAACTGTCAATCAACTAGTGTAAGGTTCCTGAGCCTATTGGGCTCTATCATTTCGACATTTGAAACTGTGTATGGAGTCAGTCTCCACCACATCACTGCCTAATGAGTTCCTTTTGTTAACTACTCTGACACTGAAAAAGTTCTTTCTCACTTATTTGGGTATTCAGTTTCCACCTGTGTCCCCTAGTGCGTGTTCCCTTTGTATTAAAAAGCCTGTCTTTATCGGCCCTACCAATTCCTTTGGGAATCTTGTATGTGGTGATCATGTTCCCCCTACCTCTTCTGTCTTCCAGCGACGTGAGGTTAATTCCTGTAGTCTCTCCAAGTAGTTCATACCTCTCAGTTCGGGTACTAGTCTGGTGGCAAACTTTTGAAACTTTTCCAGTTTAGTCTTATGCTTGACTAGATATGGACTCCATGCTGGAGCTGCATACTCCAGGGTTGGTATGACATATGTGGAATACAAAGTTCAGAATGATTCCTTTCACATGTTTCTAAAGGCCGTTCTTATGTTGGCCAACCTGGAATATGTGGCTGATGTTATCCTCTAGATAGCTTCTGGGAACAGGGCTAGCGTGAAATCAAACCCTAAGTCTTTCTCTCTCTCTCTGTCTCTGACTCTTGAAGAATTTTATCTTCCAAATGATACCTTGTATCTGGCCTCCTGCAACACCCTACTATGTAAAAATGTACTCCTCATTTCATTACATTTGCTTGGGTTAAACTCTAATAACCATTTACTCGACCATTCCTTCAGTTTGTCCAGGTCCTCTTGAGGCCTCAAGCAGCCCTGCTCTATCTCAATCCTTCTCATAACTTTGGCATCGTCTGTAAACATTGAGAGGAATGAACCTTTACATCAGAAAGATCATTTACGTATATCAGAAACAGGAAAGGTCCGAGTACAGAGCTCTGTGGGACTCCATTGGTGACCATGACAATCTAAGGTCTCACTCCTCACTTTAACTCTCTACTTCCTATTGATTAGGAACTCCCTTATCCACTGGAGCACCTTACCAGTTACTCCTGCCTGTCTCTCCAGCTTATGTAACAGCCTCTTTTTGAGTACTGTGTCAAAGGCTTTTCGACTGTCCAAAAAATGCTTATCTTTCTTCCTCAATCTTTGTCACCTGGTCGTAGAATTTTATTAAGTCAGGCTAAGGCAAGATTTACCCTCCCTGAACCCATGTTAACACTGGGTTAACGATGGAAAGTTCCTTCTCTCCAGATGCGTTACTAGGTTTTTTCTCACGATCTTTTCCATCACCTTGCATGGTATACAAGTTAAGGACACTGGCCTGTAGTGTTCCTCTTGTCTGTCACTCTTTTTGTATATTGGGACCACATTACCCAATATCTTTAATATTTCTGGTAGGTCCCCCATCTCCAGTGACCTACTATACATTATGAAGAGTGGCAAGCAAAGTGTCTCTGCACACTCTTTCAATACCTATGGTGAGATTCTGTCTGGACCAACAGCACTTTCTCATATCCAGATCCAACATGTGTCTCTCTTGACTTTATCTCTCGTAATTTCGAACCCTTCCAAGGCCGCCTGGTTTACTCTCTCTTAGTGCAGTGACCTCACCTTGTTCTATTGTGAAGTCCTCCTGGAACCTCTTGTTGAATTCTTCACACACCTCTTTGTCTTTCTCTGTATACCTGTCATCGTTTGTACTAAGTTTCATTATCTGTTCTTTCATTGTTGTTTTCTCCTGATGTGACTGTGGAGTAGTTTTGGTTCGGTCTTGGCTTTGTTTGCTATATAATTTTTATTATTTTTCTCTGCTTCTCTTTTCTCACTATCATACTCATTCCTGGTTCTCTGGAATCTCTCTCTGCATTCTGGTGTTCTGTTATTTTGGAAATTCCTCCTCGCCCTTTTGTTCAGTTCCTTTGCTTCCCATATGTGCCCTAATAAACCATGGATTCTAGTTTTGCTTCTCGGATTTTTCTTTTTGGGCCGGGATAAACCTGTTTACTGCCTTTTGACACTTTTGGGTGACATAGTCCATCACATCTTGTACATACTTAGCTCTGAGGTCTGTGTCCCATGGTATTTCCCTTAGGAAACTTCCTATCTCATCATAATTCCCTTTGCGGTATGCCAACATTTTGTTTCCTAGATCATTTTTTGGGGAGATAAATCCTAGCTCTACCAGAAACTCAAAGATCAATACACCGTGACCACTCATTCCCAAGGGTGCTTCCAACTTAACTTCCCTTATATCCCACTCATTTAGGGTAAATATCAAATCGAGCATTGCTGGTTCATCTTCCCCTCTCATTCTTGTTGGTTCCTTGATGTGTTGGCTTAGAAAGTTTCTTGTTGCCACGTCCAGCAGCTTAGTTCTCCATGTATCTGGTCCCCATGTAGGGCTCTGTTCTCCCAATCTATCTTCCCGTGGTTGAAGTCTCTTATGATTAGTAGTCCAGATCCATTCCTGCTAGCAACAGAAGCTGCTCTCTCTATTATGCTCATGGTGACCATGTTGTTTCTATCATATTCCTGTATGGGCCTTCTGTCATTTGGTGTTGGATTATATATGACTACGACTATAATTTTTTGTTCTCCAGTTGCTATGGTACCTCTTATGTAGTCACTGAAATCTTCACAGGCCTGAATAACCATCTCAAAATCCCAGCCTTTTCTTACCAGAAGAGATACACCACCACCTCCTCTTCCTTCTCTCTCTTTCCTCAGAACATAGTAGTCCTGTGGAAACACTGCATATGTTATGTTTTCCGTCAGTTTCGTTTCTGTGAGTGCTAATATGTCTAGGTTTTCTTCTAGTACCCATTCTCCAAGTTCATTTATTATATATGTAATCCCATCTATGTTAGTGTATATTACCATGAGATTCTCTTCTGTCCCTTCTCATGTCCCCTTCTTGGCGAGTGTTCAGCTGATAGAGAGAGCTGTTCCATGGGTGTGAGGATTTGTGAGGTGGATAACAGGGTCTCAGAGGATACTGGAGTGAGAAGTGGGGGATATAGTGAAGCAGGGACAGGGAGGGTATGTGACGAAGGGGGAGGGAAGACAGGGAGGGAAAGGGGGAAGGGGGGACATGGTGGGAGTAGGGGAGGGGTAGCAGGGTGGAAATGGGTTGAGGGGGGGTAGGGAAATTAGGTTGCTGAGCTGAGTGGGAGCATGGAGGGTTCTGGGTAGGTGATTTCTATGCAGAGGATGGCGGTGGAGTTGCCCCTCCCTCTGGTGTTACTGGTTTGCTGGTTGTGGGTGTCTCCCCCCCCCCCCCCCCTCACCTCTTGGGATGTTGTGTCGGGGGTTGTGATTTCCTGGTTTTCTCCTCTTGCCCAGCACTTCTTCCTTGCTTCTGCCACCATGGCCCTCTCTTCTCTTGTCATGTCCCTCTGGAGGAATACTTTTTTTTAATTTTCCCATATATTGCAGGTGGCTCTTCCTTGTTAGGATCTTCTCCTTTGCAGGCTCATTTGCAAACATTATCTTTAATACACGGTCTCTGTCCTTTTTGTTCCAGCCCAATCTGAAAACCTTCTCATTGCTATGTTCTGCCTCTTCCATCTCTCGCCCCTTTAGTATTTCATTTACTCTCGCTGTGTCCATATCATCCCATTATGTCCTGTTGGAGCCTTCCTGCTCCTTAATACCCACAGCTACCATAGATCTTTTTCTTTCCAGCAGCTGACTAGTGGATCTTGCTGCTTCCTGTGAGGTGGATGCTTTCATGGCTACCTCCCTCACTATGAACATTGCTTCCAAGTTCGTTTTTAGCATTTCTGCAAATGTTGCTTGTACAATGGCATTCCCTTCTAATGTACCACTTCCATCCTCTCTTTGGATGATTATCTGAGCCTTCATATTGACCTCTATGAGGATTTTAATCTCCTCCTTTGTGGCTGTCAGCTCGCTTTGCAGGTTGCTTTTTTATTATTTATTTCCTACATCTCCCTCCTGATTTCCTCCAAAACTTTGGAGAACACTTCCCTCATTTTTTAACATTGACTTTTCTCTGTTCCCTTGTTACCTCTCGCTGCCATGTTTGTCCCTGATCCTACTATGTCGTGTCGTGAAAAAGATGCTGTCTTAATCGACTGAGCTACGACATAGTCAAAAGAACTGAAACCAGAAGTTCTACTGAACTTACTTGGATCCTGCAGCCTCTCCGAGACACAAACCAGGATTTTACACAATTCCCCCATGCACTTGAGCTATGTCAATAGGCTGCTCTACTGCACAACCATAAAGGTGTTTTGTATTTAATATACATAGATACACATGAGTCACAGACAAGATTTTGAGATGCTCTATTCTGTCGGGCTGAAAGTCACACCTCTAGAATATTAATGACCACAAAATGACCAAGGTCAGGTCGTGTGAAGATAACCTTGTTTATGCTAAGCTCACAATTGCAGGCGGCTAGCCGGAGGTGTCCTTCAAACAAGCCGCTAGTTAAGGTGTGGTCTGATAGATGGCCTGGGGCTATCTACTTGTGTGTGGGGGGGGGGGATTTGCTACTAGATTTCAAATAAATAAATAAATACCCAGGAAACTGTACTTTCGGGAGCAATAGGAGAGCAGGGCAGAAGACAGCAGCCAAGATAGGCTGTCGGCCGGACAGGGCTGACTCTGCCTGTCAACTTGAGACCATCCCCTCCCCTTCTCTATTCAACTTCCTAGAACCGAGGCAGTCCTTGGTGAGTTGAACATTAAGGTGACTTAGTCGTGTTCAAAGTGTTGTGTTGATTATCTTGGGGGCAGACAGCTGTAATGGTTCTCAAAGTTTTGAGTAATGACTCACGTTGTTTAGTAATCCTGACAGAGTGAACCTTCAGTTCGAGTGCTTGAATGATGCTACTTATCATTGCTAAAATATATGTTGGTTAACTTAATTGTTTACATTGTCATTAACTTGGTTCCCTAGAACTTTGCGAGTTGAGGCGACACTGCCTCTGAGTTTACTTATTACATATCCATACCTGGTTAGAGTTGGTACAAGAAACAAGATTATGATACAGATGAAGCATACTAAGACCTTTTGATAACATCTTTGAGAATTTTCTGATACAGACTAGTTCCATTCCTTGTCTTGTATGTACAAGTACCTTTGTCCTCTCGGGTACCTGGTAGTCGGGAAATTCAGTTGCGATCAGTTGATTTAATTTGGCATTGTTGGAGACCCATGACTGGAGAGGCTTATTGGCTCCCATTAATTCTCGATTGACCTCATGGTATATGTTCAACAGTTTACTCTCACTGCTGGTTGTTCCTTGAAAATTATCCACATGCAAGTTTTTACTAATTTCTGTTTTGTTTGGGCTATTGGACTTCTTCAAGTGCATATCTAAGGTAGCTTGAAGCAGAAACGGTGAGGAAGTGGCCCCAAACAAAACAGATGCAAACCTGTAAGTGATTAATTCACTGTTTGGATCGTTAGGATCCTTGATCCATAGGAACTTTGTGTAGTTCCAGTCTTCTTCTTAGAGACCTACCCTAAGGAAAGCCGTGCTGATGTCGAACCTATATCCGTAAGTCCCAATATGGAACTTTAACAACACGTCGTATAGCCTTTGTCTCAGGCTAGGGTCAGTTTGAAGGCAGTCATTTAACGAAACACTACTCTGCCTCGTCTTAGAGCTGCAAGTACATACTATCCCCAGTGGGGTAGTAGCAGAATTTTTCAGTACAAGGTGGTGTGGCAGGTAGTGCCCTTCCTTTGGGTTATCATTAGTGACAACTTCCATAAATTTATCGACTTGCTTCTGTAATATTTCATGATACAACTTCAAGTTCTCAGGCTGTCTTTGTAAGCGCAACACCTGTGATCTTAATTGGTTATGTGCCATAAAATGGTTGACGGGTAGTTGAGGGTGATTCAGCTTCCATGGTAACCTGACCCAGTATTGATTATCTCTGTAGATAAATGAGTCCAGGTATTGTTTGTAAGTCCAGTCGTCATCTGGGCTAGGTTGTTCAGGGACAATGCCGAGAGTTGCCAGGTCCCATAGTTTATGTACAGGGGGATCAAGCTCATCCTCGGACATGTCTCTGAATTGCAGTGGAGACTGTTCTCCTAGTCATGCAACCATTACTGGGTTGGCAAGTTGGTGGTCTACAGGTGCGGGTTGTTTCAGCCGTAATAATGGGCCTGTTAGCAAATAGTCACCTGCAGATGGTAACAAGCTCATTCCTTGTTTTTCTTCCTTTCCTTTGATAAACTTATGGTAGACATCTAATCCCATAAGGATTCCAATATTGGAAAGGTTGTCTGACGTGATTTTATCAGCCAAATGGATTCCCTTTTCTTTCAGGAATTTGACTGTTGTACCTAGACCATATACATACAGGTCTGTTGGGAATCTATCTACTACCAGAGCTTGTATCGTTCGGACATAACCTCCTAAACGTACTTTAGGTCGTACTACCTTGAGGACTCGGGCTCCTGTGTTAGTCAGGAATCCTGCTATGTCTATTCGTGTCTCTCTTACAGGTGTGAGTTTCAGGGCATCTACCAACTCCTTTGAGATAAAAGTCATTTGGGATCCTTGGTCAAATAATCCACATATGGTGGCTTTGGACTCTCCATTTTTAATGATCAATTGAGCAGTGAGTAGAGCTGATTTATGATCAGACCTTGTTGAGAAGACACTTATGCCAAGTAACACAGTACAAAGCTGTACTGATGTGGTAGTTCCTTCCTCCTTCTGTGGTTTAGCAGACTTTGTACTTGAGTCCCCACAGAGTGCTGTATGGTGTTGACCCTTATGGCACCTATTACAGGTGCGTATTTGAGTTGTACAGGTGTCGAGATTATGTGCCCTTATAAACTTGGTACATTTACGTAACTCCTTGAGTCGTTTTATACGTGTAGCACGATCGGGGTAAACTTTGCAAAAGTATGACATGTGGTTGTTCATAGAACACACATGGTGTCCAGACGTTAACAGCATCTTGGGGAGTCACCGATTTGGGTGACGCATTAACTGTAGGTTTGGAGGGACCAACTGCATATGTGCCTACACTGCTTTGTTTCCACTTTGGGGAGGGGGAAGTTGTTTTAGATTTGTTTGGAATACTGTTTGTACTCTGTTGTCTACTATTAGTGGTAGACAAAGGTTTAGATGTCACTTTTCCATCTGGGTTATCTCTTTGTTTTTCTATGATGGAACGCAAACCTTCGCTTATCTCCTTTACACTCAGAGAAGATTTGTTATATAAGACAAACAACTTATCCAGTACGTCACTGGGTAATTTGCGTTTCATATGGACTTGGATTATCCAGTCGGATTCGTCCAAGTTGACCTTGTTCTTAAGTGCTTTGAGCAAGGACTCAAGCTCTAATCTAAAGGCTTGGAGTGAGTCAGCCGTACTATTCGGAGGGTTAATATCCAACAGCTTCTGGGTTAGAAGTCTGATAGTCCTTTCTGGCTTAGCATAATTATCCTTAAGGAGCTGTAGGGCATTGTCTTAACCGTCATCAGTGAACGTCAGATCACAGACCAACTGTAATGCTTTATTCTTTAAGACACCCTGTAAATATGTAAATTTTGTCGTCTTTGCTGGCATTAACAATAGAATCCACAGAATCAACAAATTTGTTCCAGAAGTTGTCCCAACTCTCGTCCTTTGTACCAGAGAAAGTTGAGAGACTGAGTGATGGAAATTTGACTTCTGGTTGTGTCTAGTTTTGGGAAGCTGTGGCTTTAATATTTGTATTGGCCTTATGTGTGGTTATTAAATCGTCAAAGTGTTGTAACTTTGCATGCATTTCATCTTTGTAATCTGCATTTTCCTGTATTACATCATCCATTGCCTCTTCATTGATATTAGGAGTTGCGAGGATATCCTGATATTTCAGGATTTTTTTGAGCACATGTTGGTATTTGGTCTGTGCAACCTTATAATAGCCTTCCAGTTCTACGGAATTAATTGGAGTTTGATTACTTAAATCCTCACAATGTTTGATCTGTCGGGTTAAGTGGCCCTTCATGCCAGTGAGGGTCGCTTTTACGTTTTTGGCAGTAGACATCATGGCAGTATTTGCTAGCCTTGTTGGACTGTTTCTCGTACTTGAATTAGTAGAGCCACTAGTTTCCGAAATAGAGCTGCTTATCTTAAAAAAAACCCACTATATAATCATACACACTATAATTTGAGTGGTAAGCCTGCATCAATGCTGGTATTTCCTCAAGTTAACCCTTCTTTATCACTCTTGGTTCGTACGGAGACACAGATTAACACTCAAAGGTGAAATGATTATAGTTAAATTATTACTATAGTTAAGGTAATATTATGTAGACAACACAACTCGGGTTGTCATGAATATTGCATAAAAGTATGTGCTTGCTAGGTTGTAATATATGTTCAACTCTAAACAAGTGTAAAATGCTTAGCCTTACACCAGGTTAGCACAATAAATTAGACTAGGTTGCTGTACAACACCAGCCTAAAATGTCCTACCCTTGTACAAGAATTAGTTGTAAACAGAATTAGTCTGTTTTCCATCCTCCTGAGGTCTGTGATTTTCTTATCAAGGATCTCCTCAATGGCATTAGACCCTAGGGGGGTTCCAAGGAGGGTGCTGTTCTCGGCCCTAATGACATGGGCTTCAGGCAAGGCAGACCTTATTTTAGCTACGATGTCTGGGTTGGAGGAGACAACTTCACACTTGGAAGGGTTCAGGAAGAAACCCAGGGTTACTTCTTGCTCCCTTATTTTCCTGATATTTTCCATGAGGTAGTCTATGGTGCCAGCTATAGTGCCATCATCCAAAAACCAGACATTGAACTCAATGGACAAAGCTTTCAGTCATTTCATTTAAGATTAAGCAGAAAAGAAGGGGAGTGTCATGGGGTCGTGTGTTGTGACGGTGTCCCACCCCTATATGTCTTTCTTCCCAGCTTAGAAGAGTCATATCTCCGTAGCCTAAGTATTCTCTGATGTTCAGGGATTATTTTTATATGTGGGAAAGCGTGGAGCGTGATTAAGCTGGCTGTAAAATGGCCATCTAAGTTTGATAATGCAAGGGGCTTACGCCTTTTGGAGGCACAAGACAGTGCCGAGCCATCCTGTTTCCCGCCAAGACGTCGTGACGCTTCCCGGCACCTGATTGCCCAGGTGAGGTCACATGCTGGAAGTGACCAATGACGAGAGCCCTCGGGCCGTGTGACGTCACTTTTGGAGGGTTCTCGGGGCGGCTGGCGCCTGGGCGGGAAGAGTATGTCACAAACCGACAAAGAGGGTGGATGCCCTTGGTTGAGCTCCGGATCTAGAGAGCCCTTACCAGTAGATTTAGGCTTCGCTTTGATTCTACAGACAGTCTGAGAAGCCATCCAACTTCCGTGGAGTGCTCAGAAGCAAGGACGGGCCGGATTAGAGAGCCAAGAGCTCTATCAAGAGTCTGCAGCAGAGGAAACGTTGGGCTGGTGACGTCTGGGACGCCCAGGGGACCAGTATTCCACATCAAGGGAAAAGCTACAGCCGGGCCAAATGTACTGGCAGTGAGGGGAGGGAAAGCTGTGCTGGACTGCGAGGTGTTGGCAGTGCCAGGAAGAGTGGAGGACGATGACGGAGGTACCTATCTCCAGTACCCCGGACAAGAGAAGGATTAAGGAAGTACCTGTTGTGAGTGAGAGCACGGAGAAGACACGTTAACACGAGGACGACGGAGGAACCTGGGTGTGTGGGAACTGTTCCTCAGAAGACCAGAAGCCAGGACCAGGAACCTCAGCATCTCTCAACAGAGGACGAGTCAGCTTCGTGGTTGGAGTGAAATAAGCTAGATAATTGTCCCTCCCTTTATCCCTTTTGATCTAGGTGAACTAGAATATTTTATATGTTGTGAACATTTCTACTCATCATTTTATTGTCTAAGTGACAGAATATTAGCACTTTGGCATGCCCCGCGCGCCACTCCTCAACTGTGCGATTTGGGTCCCAGCGTTTCACGGGAGCGCACGTTAATTCTGAATAGTGTATACTCTCTTTAACTTTGTCACCTTAATTCTCATCCTACGAGATTAAATTTGGTATTATTGTGTTCGCAATAGCATTCTCTACAGCACTAAATGCATATAAACTCCAAAAGCCCGGCTAATTACCCGCAGCAAACAAAGAAAGTGCGAACGAGTTATCCAGGAGTGCGCAAAAGCGATAAAATGTGTTCATTCTTTTCATTCTGGTCACCTCAATTTTCGTCCTAGGTCTTTCATTTTGGTATCAATGGGTTCACAACAGAAGTCTCTAGAGGAACATTTGCATATAAAATAAAAAACCTGGTCACGCTCCACCCGCCGATGAGTTGAAGATGGGCCACGTGTTAACCGCGAGTGAGCGCCCAGACGCCTTCCAGCTACACTCCCAATTCCTGCCCACAAATGTTTAGTATTTAGTATTTTAGTATATGTAGTATTATAGTTTCGTTTTTTTTGTGTAGTAGTTGTACATCACATAAGCATTGTAGATAGCCATTTGCACAAAATAGATGGTCATTTTCTTCATCCATTTGTGAGTTTTCCTTATGAAGTGATAATATTTGATCATTTGGTCAAAGTGATCAACACCTTTCATGTTTGTATTGTAGTCACAGATTGCATTCGGCTTGTTGACAGTTACCAAACAGTCCCCCCAAAATCGGATAAAAACCTGATTTTTGGCAATTATTTTAGTGGATGACGCAAAGCTGCGTCATCCCCGAGATTACCGACAGTAAACGGATGACGCAATGCTGTGTCATGCCCAGGCAAAAGTGTTAAGCTAGGAGTCAAGAGCTCATTTAGGCATGAGTTGGTGCGTGTGAGCATTAAGGCTGTGATGTTAGTGATTCTGGAAGTGGTAGCTGGTGTGCAAAGAGCCAGCAACGAACTTTGAAACGCCCAGCTGATGGCATTGCTAGAGGCGTGGGAATGTCACGACGTTTCTGACAGCTGGAGCTGTCAGCTGATCATGCTGCCAAAGGCACGAGGTGTTCCCCCGCGCTCGAGGAGTAGACCCAGTCAGCTGACCATGTTGGCAGAGACGTGTCATTGAGAAGTGTTGCCAACAGCGACGATATCCGCCTTTTGACATTTCTTTACACAATTTATATGTGTATATATGCTTTTGTTTCAGTAAACTTTTAAACTAACTGATGAGTTTAAGTGAGCCTCCATTCTCTAGGTCCATATATATATATATATATATATATATATATATATATATATATATATATATATATATATATATATATATATATATATGCGAACAAGCCTGAATGGTCCCCAGGACAATATGCAACTGAAAACTCACACCCCAGAAGTGACTCGAACCCATACTCCCAGGAGCCACGCAACTGGTATGTACAAGACGCCTTAATCCACTTGACCATCACGACCGGACATAATGAGGTGATAGCCGAGGCTATTTGAACCACCCCACCGCCGGCACTCGGATAGTAATCTTGGGCATAGCATTTTACCAAATCACCTCATTCTTTGGGGCACACGTGAGGAACACAAATGCGAACAAGCCTGAATGGTCCCCAGGACAATATGCAACTGAAAACTCACACCCCAGAAGTGACTCGAACCCATACTCCCAGGAGCCACGCAACTGGTATGTACAAGACGCCTTAATCCACTTGACCATCACGACCGGACATAATGAGGTGATAGCCGAGGCTATTTGAACCACCCCACCGCCGGCACTCGGATAGTAATCTTGGGCATAGCATTTTACCAAATCACCTCATTCTTTGGGGCACACGTGAGGAACACAAATGCGAACAAGCCTGAATGGTCCCCAGGACAATATGCAACTGAAAACTCACACCCCAGAAGTGACTCGAACCCATACTCCCAGGAGCCACGCAACTGGTATGTACAAGACGCCTTAATCCACTTGACCATCACGACCGGACATAATGAGGTGATAGCCGAGGCTATTTGAACCACCCCACCGCCGGCACTCGGATAGTAATCTTGGGCATAGCATTTTACCAAATCACCTCATTCTTTGGGGCACACGTGAGGAACACAAATGCGAACAAGCCTGAATGGTCCCCAGGACAATATGCAACTGAAAACTCACACCCCAGAAGTGACTCGAACCCATACTCCCAGGAGCCACGCAACTGGTATGTACAAGACGCCTTAATCCACTTGACCATCACGACCGGACATAATGAGGTGATAGCCGAGGCTATTTGAACCACCCCACCGCCGGCACTCGGATAGTAATCTTGGGCATAGCATTTTACCAAATCACCTCATTCTTTGGGGCACACGTGAGGAACACAAATGCGAACAAGCCTGAATGGTCCCCAGGACAATATGCAACTGAAAACTCACACCCCAGAAGTGACTCGAACCCATACTCCCAGGAGCCACGCAACTGGTATGTACAAGACGCCTTAATCCACTTGACCATCACGACCGGACATAATGAGGTGATAGCCGAGGCTATTTGAACCACCCCACCGCCGGCACTCGGATAGTAATCTTGGGCATAGCATTTTACCAAATCACCTCATTCTTTGGGGCACACGTGAGGAACACAAATGCGAACAAGCCTGAATGGTCCCCAGGACAATATGCAACTGAAAACTCACACCCCAGAAGTGACTCGAACCCATACTCCCAGGAGCCACGCAACTGGTATGTACAAGACGCCTTAATCCACTTGACCATCACGACCGGACATAATGAGGTGATAGCCGAGGCTATTTGAACCACCCCACCGCCGGCACTCGGATAGTAATCTTGGGCATAGCATTTTACCAAATCACCTCATTCTTTGGGGCACACGTGAGGAACACAAATGCGAACAAGCCTGAATGGTCCCCAGGACAATATGCAACTGAAAACTCACACCCCAGAAGTGACTCGAACCCATACTCCCAGGAGCCACGCAACTGGTATGTACAAGACGCCTTAATCCACTTGACCATCACGACCGGACATAATGAGGTGATAGCCGAGGCTATTTGAACCACCCCACCGCCGGCACTCGGATAGTAATCTTGGGCATAGCATTTTACCAAATCACCTCATTCTTTGGGGCACACGTGAGGAACACAAATGCGAACAAGCCTGAATGGTCCCCAGGACAATATGCAACTGAAAACTCACACCCCAGAAGTGACTCGAACCCATACTCCCAGGAGCCACGCAACTGGTATGTACAAGACGCCTTAATCCACTTGACCATCACGACCGGACATAATGAGGTGATAGCCGAGGCTATTTGAACCACCCCACCGCCGGCACTCGGATAGTAATCTTGGGCATAGCATTTTACCAAATCACCTCATTCTTTGGGGCACACGTGAGGAACACAAATGCGAACAAGCCTGAATGGTCCCCAGGACAATATGCAACTGAAAACTCGCGGTGGGGTGGTTCAAATAGCCTCGGCTATCACCTCATTATGTCCGGTCGTGATGGTCAAGTGGATTAAGGCGTCTTGTACATACCAGTTGCGTGGCTCCTGGGAGTATGGGTTCGAGTCACTTCTGGGGTGTGAGTTTTCAGTTGCATATTGTCCTGGGGACCATTCAGGCTTGTTCGCATTTGTGTTCCTCACGTGTGCCCCAAAGAATGAGGTGATTTGGTAAAATGCTATGCCCAAGATTACTATCCGAGTGCCGGCGGTGGGGTGGTTCAAATAGCCTCGGCTATCACCTCATTATGTCCGGTCGTGATGGTCAAGTGGATTAAGGCGTCTTGTACATACCAGTTGCGTGGCTCCTGGGAGTATGGGTTCGAGTCACTTCTGGGGTGTGAGTTTTCAGTTGCATATTGTCCTGGGGACCATTCAGGCTTGTTCGCATTTGTGTTCCTCACGTGTGCCCCAAAGAATGAGGTGATTTGGTAAAATGCTATGCCCAAGATTACTATCCGAGTGCCGGCGGTGGGGTGGTTCAAATAGCCTCGGCTATCACCTCATTATGTCCGGTCGTGATGGTCAAGTGGATTAAGGCGTCTTGTACATACCAGTTGCGTGGCTCCTGGGAGTATGGGTTCGAGTCACTTCTGGGGTGTGAGTTTTCAGTTGCATATTGTCCTGGGGACCATTCAGGCTTGTTCGCATTTGTGTTCCTCACGTGTGCCCCAAAGAATGAGGTGATTTGGTAAAATGCTATGCCCAAGATTACTATCCGAGTGCCGGCGGTGGGGTGGTTCAAATAGCCTCGGCTATCACCTCATTATGTCCGGTCGTGATGGTCAAGTGGATTAAGGCGTCTTGTACATACCAGTTGCGTGGCTCCTGGGAGTATGGGTTCGAGTCACTTCTGGGGTGTGAGTTTTCAGTTGCATATTGTCCTGGGGACCATTCAGGCTTGTTCGCATTTGTGTTCCTCACGTGTGCCCCAAAGAATGAGGTGATTTGGTAAAATGCTATGCCCAAGATTACTATCCGAGTGCCGGCGGTGGGGTGGTTCAAATAGCCTCGGCTATCACCTCATTATGTCCGGTCGTGATGGTCAAGTGGATTAAGGCGTCTTGTACATACCAGTTGCGTGGCTCCTGGGAGTATGGGTTCGAGTCACTTCTGGGGTGTGAGTTTTCAGTTGCATATTGTCCTGGGGACCATTCAGGCTTGTTCGCATTTGTGTTCCTCACGTGTGCCCCAAAGAATGAGGTGATTTGGTAAAATGCTATGCCCAAGATTACTATCCGAGTGCCGGCGGTGGGGTGGTTCAAATAGCCTCGGCTATCACCTCATTATGTCCGGTCGTGATGGTCAAGTGGATTAAGGCGTCTTGTACATACCAGTTGCGTGGCTCCTGGGAGTATGGGTTCGAGTCACTTCTGGGGTGTGAGTTTTCAGTTATATATATATATATATATATATATATATATAGATATAAATATATATATGAGACCATTAGTGACACCTTGCGCTGCACGTGATATTGCATCTTTGATTAAGATAACCACTAAGACCACTGACGTGTTGCTGGAACTCGAGTATAAACACCCAGCTGGGCGACCTGAGTAGACCAGATATCCAAGAGAGTGTTCCAGTGTCAGGACGGGCAGGTTCAGGTGAGTGAGCCATAGGAGGCTTGAACCTCCCCACTCGCTAGGGGTGTATAAGGCCAGCCCTTGGCCGACTGGGGGAGCCTAAGGGCGAGCAGTGGCGCCTGGTACTGAGGGGCAAGGACCCATGGGACGACCCCAACCACAGGTTGGAAGGGGGTGAACCCTGAATGTGTCAAAAACGTTTGTCATATCTGTGTCTCAGAGGCCTGTTAAGGATTTAGTGGTGGTGGACCTTTAAATGTTGACTAGGGAAATAGATGATTGTACTTGAACCTAGGGAAAATCAAGAAGTAAGGTAAACAGCCTAGTACAAAGTCACAAATTTATATGTATAAAACACTCACTGTTACACATATATTTACACCTCTAGGAAACCTGGACTCTCGCTTAAAGAACACCTCCAAAGTCTGCATAACTACTCTACAATATCTTGCATCCCTGTTTAAATACAAAGGTCGGCTTATCTGGCTGTACGGACGGAGAAAACTCCTCAAATAACAGGACCGGGTAGGCAGTGATACACCTCCCCTCAAGTCAAGATAACGTCCACCTCTCTTGCGTCATCGCCCCTTAATACTCTATGCTATACATTTGCAATCAAGTCCTTTATTGACTTTATTTACCATACTCCCCCATGCATGCTTTTAGATTGAGTCCATTTTTCCCTCACACAGTTAGGCTATTCCAGTTCACATTATTCCTGACAATCTCCAGCAGAGAAGGCACTACTTTGCTGGGCAGAGTATTACTGGTAACTTGCGGCCTCCCAGATATCAGCTGTAGATATTTTCCTATCAAAAATTCTCCACTGTGGCCACCAACATTTTATGCTTGAAACTAACCTCCACAGGAGGTAAGGTTCGTAACAGGGAGCAAGAGGATCACCTTGCTGAAAACCTTCATATGATCTGATTTCGTGTTCACCAAAGAGCAGTTTTGACTCACCACCGTAGCACGATAATATGAACGGGTAGAGGGGCCGGAAATGGCAATGTACGGCACAAAGTCCTGCATCTCTTCTGGCCATGTTGAAGGCATTCTTAAAGTCACGTTTGAGCAGGGCCCGTTCATCAATGTTGGTGATGTATGCTCGTGCTACATGGGCAGCCGCTTCACAGCCTTGGAGGATTTCAAATCCTTGCTGAATTACTTTCAGCAATTCACCCGCTTGCTGGCTGACTACCCTCGTAGCAGCCTTGGCATCCAGGCGTCGGAGAGTGTTGCCAA